>NC_135767.1:18792200-18987200 GCF_052425735.1 Oculina patagonica
AAGCTGTATGGAAATGATGAATTTAAATTTCACAAGAGACCTTCAGTTTCGGTTTTGGAAATTTAACATGGATTAAAGTACTAAGTGCTGCAAACTTCAGTACTGCATATTCCATTTGACTTGCAATACGATATGGCTTATAAGGATTAAAGTCGTAGTGGTGAACAAATTTAAATGAAATATCATATTATTTTACCTTCTCTGAAATTACTATTTTATAAACCAAAACATAATGATAAATTGTGATCGTTGCATAACTTCTTTATTCATTGCTTCATAACATCCAGGATATTATACACTCAGTAACACTCCTCAAAAGCTGTTTATTTTACCCAGGATCATTACCCTTGTTTTATATACACCTTGTTTTTAAGGGATCTTAAGGCCATTTTTTAATAACATTGTTCGCATTTCTGTGAAATATTAAATCGTAGGTTAAAGTAAGAAGCATTTAAAGTAAAAAAAAATAACTTTTCTGATCGCGAAACTTACCTGGCTTTGGATTCACCTGCGAAAAGACAAAAAAAAACATTTTACTACTGTAACAACTGTTTGCAAATGATTCAAATTTGTCGCTCGTCTACCTACATTTGTTACAAAAAAGTCCCTTATTATAGGAAATTAACGCTTCATGAAATTAACGCGAATTTCAAAAATTCGCGTTAATTTAAGTCGCGTTAATTTTTGTTAACGTTAATTTCCGCGCCATTAATTAAGTGGAGCGTTAATTTCCATGACCTTAATTTCTATTATTTTGGCCCCAATTTCTCGATACAGTCCAGCCGTTCTTGACTCCTAGGAAAAGACATTATTTCATCAGGGTGAAGGTCTGCTAGTATCACTGAAACTACGAAGAACGCTCGAGGCGGTCAGATTCCTTCCCTTAACCCCTACGTTAAGGATTATACACCTAGTGGTGATATAAACTTGTTCCTGTTGTCTCAACAAGGGTTTTTTTTATGTGTTCTTCGCGTTAATTTCCTTCATTTTGAAATGTTACGCCTCCTTTCGCGTTAATTTCCTTTATTGGAAAGAAATTTTCCTATCAGTTCGCGTTAATTTAAGTCGCGTTAAATTCAAATACCTTAATTAACACAAGCGTTAATTTCCTATAATAAGGTATAAGCCAATTAAAATATATATTTAAAAAAAAAGACAATAGTGTGAAAATTCCATCCAAATTGAAAATACCACGTAAAAGTGACGACACAAAATTCTCTGTTTTTTTGTTCTTTCTCTCTTTTAGAATAAAGAAAATCTGACACTTCCAAATGCAATTTAAACTCATTCTGTCTTGGCTTGTCAATGTTCTTTACCCCTTTTGTATGCAAGAAACAGTGGACTTCACTAAACAAAGATATTACTAAGTAAAATACCTTTTCCACGTGAATTGCTATAGCTTGTTTAAGAAAGCGCTGTGGATGAGTTTTCCGTGTTTTGTCCAGAAGAGAGCACGTCCTTTGGTCTTTTATGAAATTAGCACTCTTGCAACGTTTGTCTTTGGTACAGAGCTGCGAACACGAAATTTGTGAATCTGCTCTTTTCACAGAAATAGGAGTTTCATCAAATAAAACAGAGTTTTTCTCGGTGTTAAAGAAATTTTCTTGTACTTCTGCTCTTGTGGTGACTGTTTGAAAAAGTAGAAATCCTGTGATGGTCAACATCTGTTGAGAAATTAGTAAAAATGTGTTAAGGGAAGTGTTCATAACAAGTGTGTTCGATGAGGACCCACCTTGCTTAGGGGTAGGGGGTTATGCAAGATACCACCTGTCTGATTAGCCAATTGGACAAAATTTATTGACTTCAAAATTTGAGTTAAGACTTTCATATTAGGTGTGCATGGAGCTTGCATTGCTGGTGAAATGACCCAAGGATGTTTTAATATTTTTCTTAGTTTCTACTCCTGATAGAATGGGGGCTATACAATCAAGACACCATCTTTAAAGGTGGGGAAGGGGGGTACATGAAGAGACAACCTTGATTTTTACAGAGTGGTGGGTCCTATATGAGTACAGTAGTTTGACCATTTCCCTAAAAATGACATGTTGTGTACTTTAAATAACACCCATGAATTGCAGATCGATTACTTTGTTACATATTTTTTTGAAAAAAAAAAAACAAACAACAACACCATTTCCAATTATATTTGCTTTGAGTATACAAAAATCAACAGCAAAACACGTATGTTTGTGCTTTATTCGCAGAAGCACAAAGCCAAAGCACCACCACGAATCTTCAGATAGTTTTTAATTCCCCAGAACATCCCCACTTAATTAAAAAAATGCTTACCAAATTTTCCTACCCAAAAAATCCCGGAATCGTGAAATTTCAAACCTTAAAATAGTTCTTTAATTATCCCCGTCACTTAAAATTCCGAGTACTCCTTCCCCCCTCCCCCCCCCCCCCTTTCTCGGCGGCGTGTACTGGAGTTTGCTTTTTCCTGGAGAAATATTCTAATGACTGGTATCGTCTTATTGATAAAAAAAAGTAACGAGAAAAAAGAAAAAAATTGAAAAACTATGCTCGGTGAGAGATATCTGCTTGTTCGGTTCTCAGCTCTTCAATTATTAATCATGTAAACTGACAAACACTCAGATGCTGAATGGATAATCAAAACCTACGAATTTATTTTGTGTAAACGTAAGCCATCTAATTCTTGCAATACTGATTGAAAGAAACTCTTTAAAAAAGGTAACTCAATGAATAAGATGCAAATATAAAGAAAGGTAAATGCTAATGATGTCCTTTAGAAAATAGTTCAACTCTTTTGCTGGGCTTTAACTTTTCATATTTTCATGATATGTAAACATTAAACTTTCTAAAATCGAGTACCGAACACTCGCTAATAACAGCTTTCTATAACAATCAAATGGTTTAGTTGGTCATTTTTGAGATAATTCAAAGTTCTAGAATAAGAGCTGTCAAATATTTAACCTCATGAAACTCAACAACAACTAATTAAAGTTTCTCAAAAGTTGACGAGTGTTAAGTTTTCAACACAATGCAGTGCTTAGAAAAATTGAACAAAGCAATGAAAATTTAATTACTTGATTTAACCGACCCAAAGTTATTGTACCCTGCTTATCTTTTTTGGCAGGGTCTTAAGTTTGGGTCCTCCAAAATATTTAAATTGTTGCTGTGTCTTGAAAATTAAGAAAGCAGGAAAAGGGAATATTCAAATGTACTATCTTTGGTTACCACAATTTTGATCGATCCCAAGTTCGTGAATTATTAATAACATGTAAACTAAAAAGTTTAATCTGTTTGTTTAACTTGAAATAAACTTCGAGTTTTATTTTTAACACTTCAGCGTCCCTAATTGATCTATAAGAAGACAAACCTTTAACAAACCGAGGAACACGTTTAAAACACTTTGTAAGCTATTAATATGAATTTGAGTTACTTTTTTTAGTGTATTTTTATCGCTTACTTACCTGGTTCGATATAGCCCTTTTATATTTTTAAGATCAAACTGACATTGTGCAAAGGAAGGGTGCGACTTTCTAAAAAAAATTGGAGCAAACTATATTTTCTGATGTAAACAAGTTGGTGAATTTGTTTGAATTCTTACACCTCCCGCCCAAACAACGGCGATTTCTCAATCTGTGAAATAATTGCTTGTTTATTATCTTTAGAATAAATGTTATTTTTCCGTTCCTTAAAGACTACAAGTTTTAAATCAATGGAACAAATCCCACCTGCAATAAATGTTTCATCTTCAGGCCCGTGCATTCGAACTTACAACTAAATGACTAAAAATATTAGAGAACCTATAGCTGTTTAGTATAAACATATTTGCAGTTGTCATAACAGAAAATTGTTATTAGGACATGTTCCTAACAATATGTAAAGTGACAAGAATAAAAAAATATATCATACCTTCGGGATGATATCCTCTTGATATACTAACCGGTTCTCTTGAGAAAGCGGAGAACAATTAACGAGAATTGATTTTGATATTTTGAGATTGCACTGTATCTCAAAAGACCTTAACTGTCATGGTCAGAAAAAATCAAAGAAATTTTGACCACAGCCAAAAACTCATACTTTGTCAGTTTGAGGGCCTAGGTATGTAACTGAAAGATATGAAATTAGTTTTTCGAAATATTCAAATTTACGGCAGAAAACCACGAATAACGGTAATCGTACCGGAAGCTCAAATTTCACTTCTCGACAATCCGAAATTTCACGCTTTTCAGCTTCTTACTACCCAGACGTTTCAACCGCTGTAAACCTTTCCTTACCTTAGTTGCATAGATTGACTCTTCCTTTATTGAAATATAGTTAGTATTTTTATCTCTGATTATTTCTGAGCCAGCTGAGCCTCGATTAAGTAGACACATTTTTCTCATTTAGGAAAAAGGCTAAAATAATCCAAATTCAGTGAGGAAAAAAGCTGACCGGTAGTGCTTCAAATCTTCTGATATTTTAGCCAAAGAGAGTCCAGTCGTTGACTTTTAGGTTTATGGTTTCAAAAGTGTAGGATCTAGTAGCAGTTTTTAACAAAGGTCGATCAAAGGTCGACAAAATTACAATTCCGCGGCTTTGAAAAGAACAACTGAAACACGTGACACGAAACACGCAATAGAGTAATTTGTATATTTTTTGGGCAAAGACAACACGGTAAAATTAGCTTTGAAGTTTTATACGTTTGAGACTTTAGAAAAATAGTATTTATCCTAAAGATTGCCTACAATAGAAGAAATACCAAAAATAACAGCACTTGAACTCTCC
Source organism: Oculina patagonica (assembly GCF_052425735.1). NCBI lineage: Eukaryota > Metazoa > Cnidaria > Anthozoa > Scleractinia > Oculinidae > Oculina > Oculina patagonica. The sequence continues at coordinate 18,796,935 of NC_135767.1, forward strand.
CTGATGTTCGTCACGCACGAGTGACTTGGAGCGGCGAATGACAAAAATATTTTCCATTGATTCAAAGTAAGTCATATTCTGAAATAAGAAAAATCTATTTTCTTTAAACTTTGCCCACCAATCTGCCTTAACTAAAAAACGAAACAGCTTTCATATTTGCAAATATCGCAAGAAATATTTTTTTAAGAATTACATTCAATTGGACCACGACCGGCGGCCTATTTTTAGCAATGGCGACAACTAAAAATAGGAAAAAACGTCGAGTCACCGCTTCGAAAATTTATGCTCCAATTTTAGGAATTGTCTTAACTCTCCTGGAATAAATTGGACCTTTATCTGTATAAAGCACGCAATTTTGGTTCGTTAAAAAGAAACAAACAATACGGAATATTTTTGATTTGAAGTGTACTTGGCCATCTGACGCCAACGGCTCAAAAAAATTGCACATTTTCAACGGGTCATTGCGCAAAAGTCCAACTACTTCCGCATTACATTTGTTTCCATACCAACTAAAAAGAAGTCAAAGAGTATGGAAATGGAAAAATATGTTGTGGTTTAAGCGAGCTTTTAGTGCAACCAGGCGGCAACTTGGCTTATGTTGCGAACATGTTTTGTTTACATTGCAACAGCGGGCAGTTGCTCACGCGAAACCAATTTAGCATAAACAACACAATATTTCGTAAACATTGTAACCTTACAAAACTTTATATCCGCTCACATAATAAAACATCATTTAAAACTCGAAAACCTTAGCAGCTAGCGAGTCAGCAAAAAAAATACTGTCGCCTACCTGCAAGCCGGTGAGACAACAAAATTCATTGTCAGGTCCGCCATGGCCATGTTATTGGATTCCACATTTCTTTCTGGTTTTCGTCAACCATAGTATCCACAAAAAGATTCAAACGGTAAACATAACACACATAACATAACATTGAACATACCACATGATTGTGATAACTGAAACAAATGAAAGAAAGTTGCGGGCAACACATCCCAAGAAATCAATCGATCACAACAGATCGGCTTGAACAGTTGATTGAAAGTTGCGTCACGCAATCTAACCTGAATCCAACTGCCTTATGGGCGAACTGAATAATTATTGTCCAAGAATCGGACTGTCCAAAATATGGGCTGTAAATATTTTTGACCGACGTATTTGTTTGATTTCTTGTTTTCGACCACTTCCTGTACATCTACATCTGGATGCTTCCAAATTTGAAATTTTAGGCTCGCTTTTCAAATACAAAAAAACCCGCTTTTTCAAAATAATAAATTGTTCTAGTAAACGATAAAGGTAAGTAAGAAAGAAATAAAAAGTGGAACACAAATAAGTCTTTACAAACCACGCCGCCACGCACTTGTCATTCATACTTCGTTGTTGTTCTCGCGAAGCATTATCAACTTACAAAACAAATGGAGGAGATGCGCTTTTTGTTTCACACTTCAAAGTATAGAGGAAGTTGCGGCAATCGAGGGGGATAACCGAGCTCGTTCGTCTTGGAGACTGCAATGATCTTATAGCAAACCATTTAATTTCGTGGCATTTCTGTTAGAGCACGAACTAGTTTTTGCAAGAGCAGGTGTATTTGGATTGTCTTCATCAAAGAAAGGCGAAATTATATAAGTCCCAAGCATCGCCATTCTAGTTTTTCATAGGAAATATTCAAAACAGCACGGGCCTTTCTAATATCCCACTCACCGTGGTGATAAAAAAGCCATTAGAAGCAGAGATGTGCTAAATGTGCACATGGCCGACAAGATCAGGTTTGTAAACGTATCTCACATTACGGTAGTATAAGCTTATAGATTTCCTTTAATGGCTGAGTGGAAAATTTTTCTAGGCAAAAATGTCTTGTTCACATTTTCGTTGGCTATATTTTTAGTGTGGCCAGAAAATGTGCAGGGTTTTTCTATCCTTCTGATAATTTCCACCCTACTTCTTTCTCCGTAAGAAGGAATAGATGATGAGGTCAATTGAGCTCTATTACACCCCCCACCCCCCACCCCCCCCCCCCCCTTAACGAACCCGCCCAACCGTGGAAATTCTAGAATAATTTCAGACTGCCGGGTATGTAGTATTTTGAAAACACTTCCCGGCTGCCGGGTATCTAGACACAATGTAAAACATATATCTTACGATACTTGCAAATATGAAAGCTGTTTCGTTTTTTAGTTAAGACAGATTTGTGGGCAAAGTTTAAAGAAAATAGATTTTTCTTTTTTTAGAATATAGCTTACTTTGAATCAATGGAAAATATTTTTGTCATTCGCCGCTCCAAGTCGCTCGTGCGTGACGAACATCAGGGAGAGTTCAAGTGCTGTTATTTTTGGTATTTCTTCTATTGTAGGCAATCTTTAGGATAAATACTATTTTTCTAAAGTCTCAAACGTATAAAACTTCAAAGCTAATTTTACCGTGTTGTCTTTGCCCAAAAAATATACAAATTACTCTATTGCGTGTTTCGTGTCACGTGTTTCAGTTGTTCTTTTCAAAGCCGCGGAATTGTAATTTTGTCGACCTTTGATCGACCTTTGTTAAAAACTGCTACTAGATCCTACACTTTTGAAACCATAAACCTAAAAGTCAACGACTGGACTCTCTTTGGCTAAAATATCAGAAGATTTGAAGCACTACCGGTCAGCTTTTTTCCTCACTGAATTTGGATTATTTTAGCCTTTTTCCTAAATGAGAAAAATGTGTCTACTTAATCGAGGCTCAGCTGGCTCAGAAATAATCAGAGATAAAAATACTAACTATATTTCAATAAAGGAAGAGTCAATCTATGCAACTAAGGTAAGGAAAGGTTTACAGCGGTTGAAACGTCTGGGTAGTAAGAAGCTGAAAAGCGTGAAATTTCGGATTGTCGAGAAGTGAAATTTGAGCTTCCGGTACGATTACCGTTATTCGTGGTTTTCTGCCGTAAATTTGAATATTTCGAAAAACTAATTTCATATCTTTCAGTTACATACCTAGGCCCTCAAACTGACAAAGTATGAGTTTTTGGCTGTGGCCAAAATTTCTTTGATTTCTTTGATTTTTTCTGACCATGACACTTAAAGTTATTTCACCAACTGAAATAAACATAAATAAATTTAGCCGATAATAAGAGGTGCGGCACATCAGGCTGACAAAGAGAGGATAAATTTCTTTATTGTTATCACCTTTCAGGTTAATAATTTATGTATTTTCATTGTTAGGACAAATTCAAATATCGATCATTCTTTAGGAGGTAAACTGAAATGAATGACGATGTCAATGGCCTCACAAAAACATTATAAGAATTTTGTCATTCATTCATTCATTCAGATAAAGAACAAACAAAACTGACTTTCTCTAATAATATGCGATGAAGAACACTATAGAGCTCAAGTTATCTTTTCATTTTTTAATGCAAACCTCGACCAACTGAAATCGTCACATTTAAAAATGTTTAAAAAGATAATAATAAAATTCATGCTAAGTAAATATTTGAAATGGTATAAAATTTTACAGAGAAAAAAAAAGTCTTAATTCAAGACCTTCAACTTATGCCTAAACGTACTAGTGTTACTATTTATGAATAAAATTTAACTGCAATTTAATTAATCGCAAGTTCTTTTATCTGAGTATTAAACGAAATGGGATATTTTAAGGGATTATACAATTTTTTCTCACCTTATGTCGGCTGAAGTCTCCATTAGGAACTGAGAAAGTTGGATTTTCAGCAGATTTCTCCTTGCTCAAGATCTTATATTTGCCTTAATGTTTGTTATGAGAAGTTACTTGTACACATCAAGACAGTATAATTCCTATATTGTCATCACCTCTCTTTTGTCAAAGTATAGATAGTATAAGGAGAAGTAGATTGTACAGTGACTCCCCGAGGGGTACTCGGGATTTCAAGTGACGGGTTTGATCGAACGATTTTTTTGGGAATTTGTAATTCTCGACTCTGGGATGTTATTGGGTAGAAAAAATTTGGCAAGTTTTTTTTTTTTTTTTTTTTTTTTTTTTTTTTTGGGGGGGGGGGGGGTATTAAAAACAGTCTAAACATTCGTGGTAGTGCCTTGGATGTATAGTTCTGCAAATAAAGTACAAACAAACGTGTTTTGCTGTTGATTTTTGGGGGGTTAATTTTAGGTCTTTTAGGATTTTTTGGGGGTTTTGTGGGAAGCCCTAGGGACTTTTTGGGGTCTTAATTTTTGCACCCATTCGATCATCTTCATAACTTGAAATACTGAGTCCCCCCCCCCCCCCCCCCCTGGACTGTGACTACATATTTGAAGTAACTGAAGGAGTTGATAAACTTTACAGTTATTCTTTTTTAAAAGCAATTGGGTTAGAACATTTCCTTTTGCCGATCTTTATTTTAGTACTGTTTACGTTGTTAGAACTTTCTGGGCTGTTTCTAAGTAATAAAGTTCCATAACCTTGCTTACTGCTGAGAGAAATAATTATAAAAATAAATTAAAGGTGTGAAAATATCAAAGGATTTTAAGTAACAAATATCGACAATTAAAATTATCCTTTGCTAATACACCTTGCCATATAAATGATATTGTGGTACAGAAAACACATGCCCGCTGTTGCAAGAAGTAAAAATTGGCGCACCATCTTTAAACTGCATGTGAAGAATATGTATTTTGTTAAATATTACACTGTAATTAAAAGTCTCAAGTAATGAAGTTCTATACACTTGCTTACTGCTGAGAGATATAAATTAGAAGTGTAAATAGAAATGGATGTTTATTACAAACTAGGAAATGAAACTTTAAAAGGCGATGATATTTTCGTTAGGTCTTGTGGTTTGCTTCTTTTTGTTTTTGAAGATTAAGGGGCCCGCTCATTTTAAATTGAAAAATAATCTTAGAGAGGGCCGGATCGAACACACACTGACGTAAAGTACACTGTTTTCGGCGCTGTAGTGTGCTATTGTTATTGCCTTTTCATAATCTTTTCCTAACCAATACAAATAAGTTTTTTAAAAGATTACATAAGCACCTCTGCAGAGCGTAACCTGATAGCAGTAGGGGGGATAGACTGCAATTGTCAATAAACCCATTGTGAACTGCAAGTCAAATATGGCTTTTCCCATGTTTGGTTCGAATTTGGTTTGTGCCTACGAAATTGTACCTGCGAGAGCACATCAGATGTGCTTGTCAAACTGCTAACAAAGTATATCAATCTCTGACCACAATTAACACTTTAAGCATTTAGTTGATCGACTGATTTATTATTTGAAGAAACACAATCCGGACTTGAGGCGAGATAAGGTGAGAGAAAAGTGTAGTATTCTTTTAAAAGTTCATTTAATAAAATTTAATACTTATAAACAGAACTTGCGATTAGTTAAACTGCAATTTCAATTTTTCGATAAGTAGTAACTTTGGAAATCACACTAGTAAAGCTTGACATAAGCTAAACGAAGTATTTAGCTTAAGATATTATCCCTCGGTAAAACATTAAGACAATTTCCATTTTTCTTCCTCGGCTGAACTTATTATACTTTTTTTCTTTTAAATGTTATGATTACAGTTATTCGCTCTTGGCTTGAAAATAACAAGTGATATGGTTTGGAATTTTTGGATCAGCAATATATAAATTTAATTATTTTGTGAAAGATATCCCAATCTAAGCTCCATGATGTTTTTCATCGCTAATTAATGGGGAGAGTCATTTGTTTAATTTGTCAGAATAAAACACATTGTCTAATCAAAGACAAAATAGATTTCATGTTTTTAATTTGCAAGACCAGTGAAAACCTCAGTTACTTCTAAAAAAATAAACGTTATTTCTTAGAGTAATAAAGACCGATACACACGAAGAGTTTCGCTCGCGGGCTATGCCCCAGGGGCATGCTGCTGGAGCAAAGCTTCTCCGTGTGTACTTACGATTTCATGGGTATTATTCATCCTTGCTAGCAGAATTTCCACCCCGAAAAATGCTCCATTATTTTATACCGGTTAAGTATTTGGGAGCAAGATCCCAGGGCAAGTTGAGACTTGAAAATTCTCCCTCGTGTGTACTGTACGAGGGGATTTGCTCCAAGAGAAAGACGTCTCGTGTGTGCCGACTTTAACAATAGATTATTTGCTGTACTGATCCGATTTCTGTCAAAATAAAGAACTGTTTAAATACACTTTGCACAATTAGATCGCATTTTTATGGTTGAATTTACGTCAATCGTACAGCTCGTACGTCTAATTAAACTGAATATCAAAATATCTTAAACGGTGTATTTTTCATGCAAGTATTCTTGCTAAGGGGACTTGTTCAATAAATGACTGTTTTCACACAAGAAGACGGACAAATCGTCCAGACGGACAATTCGTCTGACGATTTTTTTCGTCTAGTGTGAATTTAAGACGGCTTTTAGACGACTTGTCCGTCTAGATGACCAAGTCGTCCTCCGAAAATCGTCTTCCTAGACGGCCAAATCGACGGACAAATTTAGTCGACTTGTTCATCTAAAATCGTTTCCGTCACGTTTTCATATATACTTAGTCGATTTGTCCGTTTCACACAATTTGTCCGTGACTAGTGTGAAAACGGCAGTACGTCTAATTGTGTATTTTTTGAGTTTGGGCAAAGTTAATACTGCGATCGATCTGAAATCCGTGAATGCGTTGTTATTTAAAGTACACGTTACACGGTCTTTCTAACACATTTGTACCGATTTTTCAACAGATGTTGACCATTGCAGCCTTTTTAGTTTTTCAAACAATCATCACAAGAGCAGAAGTACAGGAAACTTTCTTCAACACCGAGAAAAACTATGTTCTTTCCGATGAAACTCCTATTTCTGTGAAAAGAGCAGATTCACAAATTTCCTGTTCGCAGCTCTGTACCAAAGACAATCGTTGTAAAAGTGCTAATTTCATCAAATCTCAAAGGACGTGTTCTCTACTGGACAAAACACGGAAAACCCATCCTCAGCGCTTTCTGAAACAAACTAACGTGATTCACTTGGAAAAGGTATTTTTTTTTAGTAATATATTTGTTAAGGGGGTCCACTGTTTCCTTATAAAGGTTTTGTGTATAAAGGGATTAAGAACATTGACAAGCCAAGACAGAAGGAGTTTAGACTGCGTTTGGAAGTGTCAGATTCACTTTATACCATAAGAGGAAGAAAACATATTTTTTTTGTCGTCACTTTTACGTGGTATTTTTAATTTGGGTGGTCTTGTCACATTATTGTCTTCTCTTTTTTAATAAATATTTTTCTTGAGTTATGTAAGTAGACAAGAGAAAAATGTGAATCATTTGCAAACGGTTGTTACAGTTGTAAATTTCTTTTTGTCTTTTCGCAGGTGAATCTAAAACCAGGTAGGTCTTGTTTTTCTTATTTGAAAAATTTGTTACTGAAACTTTTGCTCATTCAAATACTTCACAGCAATGCGAACAAATGTTATTAAAACTTAAATGGCTTTCAGTTCCCTTAAAAATGTTCCTTAGTAAAATATACAGCTTTTGAGAAACGTAACTTAGTGTGGACAAATTAAATATCCTCAATGTTATGAAGCAATTGAAAACAAAATTTAGCAACGTTCACAATTCAAAATTCTGTTTTGGTTTATATAATGGGAATTTCAGAGAAGGAAAACTGAAATGAGTCATATCATATTGCAAGTCAAATGGAATATACAGTACGGAAGTTTGCAGCACTTAGTACTTTTATCTATGTTAAATGTTCAAAGCCGAAACTAAAAGCCTTTTGTTTAATTTACATTCATCATTTCCATACAATTTCTTGCTTCTGTCACGTAGGCTCAACACAAAATGTGGCTGTTCCTTCATGTAAGGCCCTGTCCTCAGCTTTCTTTCCCAGTGGTGTATATTGGATCGATCCAGATGGCGGATCCCATGACAACGCGTTCAAGGTTTACTGTGAGATGGAAACTGATGGAGGAGGCTGGACTCTAGTGTGGAGTTACACGTTTACTGACTACGAACATTTTTTGACTATCGCAAATGCAGTTACCCCGAGACCTAGCTGGCCAGCCACCTCAAGCGTTGATGTTCCGGTCTCTACTACCTCACCACTGAATGAGACCGACTACAACGCCATGGAATTTTCGCTGTGGAAGCACTTTGGAGAGGAGATCCTTGTCAAAAGCAACATCAACAATTGGTTGGTTTGTTCACCAGGCACAGGAAGTTTTGTGGAATGGCGAAATGGGAAAGTCAATTGTAAGATTGTCAAGCGCGTGACTGACACGTGTTCAGAAGTGCCACCACCTTCAAATTTCAGAGGTGCATTATACTGTGGGCCATCATTCTTTGGAGAAGTGAGTGGAACAAAATATTATCACTTCGTAGCTTGCACAGGACAGGCAATGCCAACACATGACCCCTGTGGCCAAGGCCAGGACAATGGCTTGAAAAATATCGAAAATCCTCACGGGAATATTTTTATTCGCTAAGATCCACCACTCAGCTCAAGAACAGACAAGAACTTTGTCGAACCGTGAAATGAAAAGTAAAGGATGTCTTTTCCATGCACAGCAATGTAATTTTCTTTGTCGATCTAGATTAGCTGTTTTGAGGTGTTTGCAAATTGTAATCAGTTTTGCAGGCAAGAAGTTTCTGGTTTTAATGTCAACAGAATGTTTGGGATTTATTTGGTAACATTCTATTTAGTAATGTGTTGGATGAACACACTTAGCATCTCCCCAAAACCACCATAAAATGTAGAAAAATTTGGAAACACCCCATATTCGTTTAAGAGCATGTAGACCTTGTTTATACCACATAATTCCGTAATAATTTCCTTGCAAGCACTGGCAAGGTACACACTTTCAGTAATAATTAGCTTAGATATATAATAATGTAAATAGTGTCCACAATTAGTTTTTTTAAGCTAAATACTTCAGACACTTTAATAAAGTATTTCATTCAATTTATTTTTTGAAACATAGGAATTGATCTGTTTTCGTTTTACAAAAAACCTTAATCGCTACACTCAAAATATGGGAAAAAATTGATACGTAGCCATACTCGTTAACAAGAAAATACGTTTAATTTTTCTCGCGGACTCAGCCGCATAGAAAAAGCCGCCATTTTGTTGATGTGCGCGCGCTAAGTACGCGTAAAAATTCTTCGCAGGAAGGATGCGCAATGCGAAACAGGGCGATGACCTTAATGTTAATGTTAGTTCTGGGTAGTTGGTGGTATATCAAAACTTTATCGTTTCTCTATTCTCATCACCTGCCTTCTTGACGATGTACTGTTATTGTAAGGAGAATGTAGATATCTATAATTGTTAATCCTATTTAGACCGGGCGTTTTTGGACCTTCTCAGACCGGGGAGGGGGCTTCGGAAGCCCCCCATGTAACTTTCAGAATATTTAAGCAATCACCATGAAACTTATAGGATGTATTGTATGTCCGAAACTCTTTTTTTTTTGGTATACGTCCGTGGGATAGTGACGTCACATCACGTGACAATTACATCATGGGGGGCCTCAAAAGCCCCCCCCCCCCCGGTCTGAACAGGATTAATATTAATGGAGGAGTTACTAAGCTTTTCACTTGTACTAACAAATAACAAAAACTTAAAACGAGCAATGTAGTGAGCATGTTTCTTTTCCTCTATCTTCACTTTGAGTACCTTTTAATACCCTGACTCCACTTCAACTGGCATGATTGGCCTACCTTAGTAGAGCTACAAAACAAAAAAAATTAAACTAAATCCAAAATATCCTAAGCATAAAGAGCAAAAATTCATAATATGCTGCTATCCTTAGACATTACGTCATCGAAATCCTAATCAAATACAAAATAGCTATAGTAAACAACAAACTATAAAAGATGCGAAGAAATTTCCTATCCAGCAAATTTGAATTATTTTTTAAGTTCTCTGAAAAAAAAACCTTCATAATGTTAATATTTTTTTCATTTTATCACATGTTTGGTGTATTATATCGTGTAAGTAATAATAACGAACTAGTTATCCATTGTAAATATTATATGTACTCGAGTAACAAGTGTAAATAACTATTGTATTAGTCTTTGTGTATATTGTAAGTATTTTATGTGTATTTAATACAATAAAAATACAGAGGAAAAAATGTTTTAGCTGATAGCATACCCGAGTGAGTGGAATTAAACTTGTTAAAGACGCTTTTTTTATTTGAAATTACCTTTAAAACCTCACCTTAACACCAGGAAGAAGAACGAATCCCAGGCGCATTTGAAGTGTTTATTATTGCTTGGTAATTGAAAAGAATGTGGATATCCTAACTATTTTTAATCATGACACTCTAGATAACGGGATCTCTAGAACGTCCAATCAATTCCGATCAAAATTATGAATTTCTCAGTCATTCATAAAATACGTCAAAATAATTCAGATTAAAGTTCACAAACCTCAAAAATGCTTTCAAATTATTCTATGTTGTTCAATGTCAGTTTAATAATTCATGATGCATGTTTGTTACAATTTATCTTGTTTGTTACAATATAACTAAAGCTTATTGAAACATAAAAAAAACCTGTACATTTCAAACCGTTTCAGTCATCACTAATTGAAACAAGAGTTGTATTATCAGCGGCAGATCCGCAGTGAGCTTATATTATGAAAAAGTACTTATCTTCACAAAACAAAGTTGTTTGTCATAACAACTTCAAACATTTAGTATCAAATTTTAATGCCTCGTTAATTATTTAGCCGAAAAGGGATTTGTTAGAAAGTTCAATAGAAGCACTTCGTCAGAAGACTTTATAGATAGGATGAGGCTTTGAAAATGACGCAACAAATAGAGGTATGAATTGTTTTCTGTAATGTAAAGACAAGCAAAGATTTTATTAAGCGCTTTATTTCGAAACAGAACAGTCAAACCATTGTTTAACCTAAACAGTACAAAAAAAAAACATTTAGTTTTGAATTTTATTTTATTTTTAGTTACAAAAACATTGCAATAATACGTACAAGAAAATGGTAACAATGCTATATACAAAACGAATTACAACATTTAACGAAACCCTTCGCAACGTAACGTAACTAATTCAAGTGAAAATTGGTGAAACAAAAAGCCAGTACCTTTGAAGTAGGCATTAACAGATTTAGGTTTACATACTACATTAAGGAAAGGGGGCATTTAAAAAGGATCTTGAGCGAATTCAGTTGAAATTAGAGCTAGCAGAAGCTTCTATTCCGTATGATGGTAACTGAGATTGTTTCTCTCTCTCAACGATTTTTCTTGCTTATAAATATAACGGAGAACTTAAAATTAGTAAAATTTAATTTAGCTAATGGTAATTTTCACAAACATACAAACAGTAAGCATACTTATTTCATGTAATATCTCGATTCCGGATATTTGAGTTTTATTAAGTGACAATAGTAGTTTCGACATTAATAATTTTCTATGGCAATGACTTCCTTGTAGCTAGGTATATTGCCACATAGATTCAGTACGACAGATTGTCTTAGAACCGTAGCAAGCTAAACAGTTGGTATTTGTTAAACCTTGTATTTTCATGGTACTGAAGGACTAAGTAGGACTCAAAGGCGGCAATCGTGTTCTAACCTATATCTTAGAATGAACGAAATCGCATCGGCAACAGTAACAATTCTAATAAAATCCATGTCCAGTAATATGTGTATCGCATATCTAAAACAATAAAAAATCTTAAACAAGTTATCCCGCAGATCAATTTTAATTTTCTGAATCGTTGTTGCTGTTTACGATCAGCACATTTATTGTCATTGAACATTACGTACGTGTTGTTTTCGAATTCTGTTTTCCAAGCTGTTAACATTATTACGTAATAATTCAACAATGGAAAACAAACCAAAGAAAGTCAAGCAGCCACAATTTTCTACTTCTCTTTCTTACTATCCTTCTTAATTAGAGTCTTATTAACAATTTCTCATTTCATCGGAACACCAAACACAAAAATTAACCGAGAATGAAGAAAGAAGTTCTAAAATACTACCACTTACAGTAAATACACATTGGTGTCTTAATCTTTTGTGTGTGGAAATTAAATGAAACACTCCCCTTTCGTGTTGATGTATTACAGCAAGGATATAAATTGTATTTAAGTTACGCATAATAGTACATTTTTACTGAAAACTCTACTTAAAGGGGCAATTTTTAAGTCATTTTTCTGATTACTTTTAAATTGAAGGAAACCTCAAAATAATAGTTTTGTAACATAAAAAAACCAACAAAGGAGTAATACAAACGCAAAAATAACAAAGGATCCTGTCGGGTAATGAAGATTAAGACGAATTACGAATGACAATCTTGAAAAAATTTCATGATTGAACATAAAAATGTTACTCTGCTTTATAAAATGTTGAAAATGTTCGTAAAATTTCGTTTTATTCCCAAGAAAATGTGAAAAAAAAATGTCAAATTTTTAAAGATGTGTTGTCCGCGACATAGCTCCTTAAAAAGAACGATATCTTATTCTGATTCGTGTTATTAGACTTTAAGGAGGCTCGATGAAGTCTTTTTTAGCCGAAGGGTGGTTGTTTTGAAAATTAAAATTATCTAGGAAGCCAATGTTCGATTTTTGCCAAAATACACCATAATGATCAAATATGACCAAATTTTAATTTTTTACTCGTCACTTTGTCACAAAGGTTACCATAGCAACCATTGACGTTTTCTTTTGTTCTCAAACAAGCTTGGTTTTCTCGAAATCTAGACTGACACTTGGTATTCATTTTTTGATATGTTCAAGTACAGTAGATTTACTACCTGTGCTCAAAATTTTAGGAAAATCTGTAAGAGCGTTTTAGAGTAAATCAAGAATGAAGTTTTTGGTATTTTCTTATAATTTCTTACAATCGGCAGTCGATATATTTTAACAAATTAAAGCAAAAAGTCTTTCGCTTTTAGTTAATGGTCTTTGATGGTGTAAGTATTTATATTTCAGTGAGAGAGACTGTGCTCAAATAATACGAAACAATTTTAAGGCGCCTATTTTATATTAAAACGGTGTTTTTCTGAAAATTTCATTCTTGATTTACTTGAAAACGCTCTTACAGATTTTTCTAAAATTTCGTCAACAGTTAGTTAATCTACTAAACTTTAACATATCAAAATATAAACGCCAAGTGTCAGTCTAGATTTCGAGAATTGAAAATCAAGCTTGTTTGAGAACAAAAGAAAACGTCAATCGTTGCTATGGTAACCGTTGTGGCTAAGTGACAAATTAAAATTTGGTCACATTTGATCATTATGGTGTATTTTGGCAAAAATCGAACATTGGCTTCCTAGGTAATTTTAATTTTCAAAACAACCACCCTTAGTCTAAAAAAAACTACATCGAGCCTCCTTAAATCTGACAATTTTTGGTGACCTAACACATTCCCTATTTTTTTCAGGTGCTGACAGTTGCAGCGTTTTTCCTTCTTCAAACAACAAACACAAAAGCTGAAGAACGCCGACAAGCTGTGTTCGACACAAAGAACAGCTCTGTTCTTTTTGATGAAACTCCTATCTCTGAAATAAGATCAGATTCACTAATGTCCTGTTCACAGCGATGTGCCAGAGACAAACGTTGCAAGAGTGCTAATTTTAAACTAGACGAGAAGACGTGTTCTCTACTGGACAAAACGAAGAATACTCATCCCCGGCTCTTTGGGAAACAAGTCAATGCAATTCACCTGGAAAAGGTACAGTAAGAACTCACAAGTAAGAAACTGTGAGAAAAGAGTGCGAAAATCCATTCGAGTGGTAAAAATAATATTTTACAAATGAGCGCAGTGAATCAGTAAAATACTGTTTTAAACAGGGTATAAATTCGGAAGTGGCAGATTGACTTCTTACAGGTAAAATATCAGCATACGATAAACCTATAATGGTTATTATCTTCTAATTTGATAAATATTCATTGTTTATCTCAATAATATAAACTTCTTATCTTTTCGCAGATCAATTCGGACCTTGGTAAGCTGAGCCAAAACTTATTTATCACTTTCTCTATGTTAAGATCTATATTTCGTAGGAACTGTACTTATAATTTAAGGCGGTTGTGAACTCGAACCCTTTCTTTCCCTTTAAACTCAACAATCGATAGTCTATGCCCTTAAAATATTTTTAATTGTAATTTGTTTAGATTTGATTGGCTAGTCATGTCACCAGGTTTCAACTATACTGTACAAAACAACTCTCTTGCACTTATTAGAGCAATAACAAATAATTCTTTATCAATATCTGTTTAAAAACTCTTGTAATTTTCCATTCACCATTTAATTACAGCTCCTTGCTTCTGTCACGTAGGTTCAACACCAGAGATGGCTGTTCCCTCGTGCAAGGCGCTTCCCGGAGCTCTCCATCTCAGTGGTGTGTATTGGGTTGATCCAGACGGTGGATCCCATGCCAACGCGTTCAAGGTTTACTGTGAGACGGATACTGATGGAGGAGGCTGGACTCTAGTGTGGAGTTACACGTTCACTGACTACCAACATTTTTGGACTTCCAACAACGCAGTTACTCCGAGACCTAACTGGCCAGTATGGTCTGCAGATGTCCCGATCTCTACTACCCCACCAGCGAATGAAACCGACTACAACGCCATAGAATTTCCGTTGTGGCGGCAATTTGGAAAGGAGTTTCTCATCAAAAGCAACATCAACAATTGGCTGGTTTGTTCACCGGACACAGGAAGTTTGGTTGAATGGCAGGATGGAGACGTCATTTGTAAGATCGTCAAGCGTGTGACTGACACGTGTTCAGATGGGCCGCCGATTTCATATTTGACAACCAATAATTGCGGACCAAACTTTAAGCGTCGAAACGGGGCAAATTCAGGTTATTATCATTTTGACGGTTGCACAGGAAATCGCATACCCACACATGATCCTTGTGGACAGTACAGTGACAATGGTCTGAAGGATGTGGATAATCCTCATGGGAACATTTTCATTCGCTAAGAACTTTTGCTTCGTTCAAGGTCAAACTGAACGTTACTTAAAAGTAAATTAACCAATATTTGCACAGGGTATTTAGAAATCTCCATTCTTCAATGGGTACATTTGAAGTAAGCATTTAATTTTTGTGTTCGTTTGAATTAGCTCCACCTTCTATGTCAGCCTAGAGCTGAATTTTAGTTCAATGTTTTCGACTTTTGATTTTGATTTCAAGTTGTTATCGTTCTTTGAAGGACTTTAAATGAACTAAAATATCGAGAATGTTTATGGTAGTTAATAAACCAATACGTTTAAAATCTCTGATAATACTTCCTAAATGAAAACTACTTCTACTTACCACCTTCCCTCGAGCTACTTCAATTTGGAAACACGTCTCATCAAAATCGCCACTTTTGTTGAGTTTATAAACATACTACTAATTATGGGTTAAAGTAATTCTTTGTAATATAACTGTCTACAAACTTCATATTTACATGTATATACAACGGATGTCATTAACACTTTGTACTTTGAAACTTCCAAGACTCCTTTTATTAAAGCGGACTTTATTGAAATGAGCTATAATTTAAATGATAACTCTCATTCTGAATATGTAAGCAAATGACAAACAATCGGAATTTATATCATTACACTCATGTACTTAAACTTTATTTTGGATTTTAACCTTAATATTAAGAAAAGAGTAAACGTTCACAACCTGATATTTGCAGACAACTTTTTTTGTAGAAATATTGCACGCAAACAATAGACCTCTTAGGTTCTTCAGCTCGTCAAACAAATTCAGGTAGAAATAAATGAATACATTTCAGATAGACAAAGAAACAATTCTCTGGAAAGCATTACATGATCTACAATGGGCGATTTACTTACTTTGCTAAAGAGGTCTATAGAGGATGATGAAAATCAGAAAAAAAGTCGGCTTTGTTTGTCAGTTGTGGGAGATGGAAAATGGCCGAGTTTTGAAATACAAGAAATACAGCAATCGGCATTCCCTTAATCACAAAAATGTAATAGTTAACTCGACTACACAAAACAAAAGGATTGATACGAAATGTTTAATTGAAGATACTTGTAAATGTACAAAACAAGAGCGACTGAATGAAAAAAAAAGCAGCAAACAAGTTAAGCTTACGGTATGACCGTAAATCTGACAACTAAATATTATTCAGTGTAAGTTAGGTTCCACACTTTATTAAAGTTTGTACCTTTGAATCTTGGTCTTGTCCTTTCTACGTCAAGTCAAAACTTGTTAGACTCAACACTTTGAGCTTAATGTCGCTTCAGTTTCAGCATAATATAAACCCTTGCTTTGTTCGACTTGCACAAGGCGTATAACTTGCAGAAAATATTCTGATTCGGATCGATCTTCCCGTAAATCTTAACTGTTTTTACAATTTTCCAGGACGTATTGCGGTATAAACGACTTTGGAGGAGATTGTTTGAGGGAATTTTCGAAAGAAAACTCGCTTGTTCGCTCTCCTCGGTTTCATTCAACTCAAGAAGTGAACACCGCGCCACAAATTTTACCGCTTCTTCGCACTTTCACTTCGTTTACGTCAAAAGGAAATGTCCAAGAAATTTTAAAATAAAACAGTTTTCCATTCGCCCATATTTGATACGAGAGGTTAAAGTCAACTCGGAGTAAACGATGGGAACTTGCAGCTATAAATCTCGACTTAGCTTAAATGCAAATGCACACGTCATGTTATATACGCACGGTCGTGCGTAGAGAAAGATTTAAGGTCTCCGCACACGTGGAGACATGTTGCAGCAACATGTAGCAGCGACAAAATCATGTGTTGTTCACACTTCGGGGACATGAAGCAGCGACGTGTAGCGGGGACATGTAGCAGCAACAAAATCTAAATGTGTACACACACAAGTAACTGTAGCGGGGCATGCCCCAAGGATATGTCGCAGCGACACGTCCCCTCGTGTGTGCGGATATTTTTTGGCACGTGCAACACGAATTCCTGCAACATTTTGTCCCTGCGACATGTTGCACGGAGTTCAACGAGTTGAATTCCGTGCAACATGTTGCAGGGACAAAACAGCTTCAAAGTTTGTGTTGCGCGTGCCAAAAATAATCAGCACACACGAGGGGACGTGTCGCTGCGGCATGTCCCTGGAACATGTCCCCGCTACATTTTCTTGCGTGTGTACACATTGTGATTTTGTTTCTTCTAAATGTCCCGCTTTACGTCCCCTCAGTGTTAACAACACATGATTTTGTCGCTGCTACATGTCGCTGCGCCTTGTCCCTGCGTTTTGTCCCCACGTGTGCGGAGACCTTTATACCACGATCTCTCAATAGGAAGTAGATAGGGCTTGCGCGCGCTGCATTATAATATATATTCTCAAGCCATCAGCAACGTTTCTGAATGTTACATTTTGACACCCTTTACTTAATTTCCGTTGCATTTTGTATTTGACCCGAGTCCACTTCAAATGGCTTGGTTCGCCTATCTAAGAGCTTAAAAAATCATCAAGGTAGAAATTCAATTATACGATGCTATTGATAAGATACTACAATTATAGCTTCAAATTACACGACAAACCAATTATCCTTAGAGATTTCGTAAACAAACCTTTACTCAAATACAAAGTAGAAAACAATAAACTTTAAAAGATAAGAAGAAATGTCCTCAGTAGTAAATTTGCATCATTTCCTAAAAAAAATCTTAGAGCAAAAATCAATAATAATGTTGATATTTTTTTATAATTTTACCACAATATTGCATATTAATTCTCGAGTATTAAGAAGTGTAAATAAATGCTGTAATTCATTTTTTGTGTATATTACATTGTAAGTAATTTTATGTGTAAAAAATAAGGGAAAAATAATACACTAGCTGATAGCATATCTCGAGCGAGTGAAATTAAACTTATAATTAAATTAAAACACACTTTTTTGAAGATCAGGCGCATTTGAAGTGTTTATTATATAGAGGATAATACATGGTTGCGCGGAGATATGAAATTTATCTTTGAGTGTTTAAATCGATAGCTCACAAGTGAGCGCAGTTATCGAGTGAGATATCGGTTTTGAACACGAGAAGATAAATTTCATATCTCCAAGCAAGCAATTATTCTGTTTATTATATAAACCTACTAATTACGATGTTATACACGATTTTCTGAAGATTTCCGACCCTTTTCCGAAGATTTCGAAGATTTCAAAAATGATGGCTGACGATCGTACGAATGTTTCCGAACATTTTCCGAACTTTCCCGGAAAATTCCGAAGATTGCCGAGGATTGCCGAGGAAGATCGGAAGATTTTTCGACTCAATATCGATAACCTTTGGCTCATTGAGTATTGAAACATGACAAACTCTGCGAACTGATTTGTCAAAAATGATATCACACATGTGTGGATATCATTTTTATCCACGCATGTGGGATACCATTTTTATCGATTTGCTACCACTCGCTATACCACTGCAGTTCGTATAATAATGCTTGGTAATCGAACAGAATGTGGATATTCAAATGATTTTTAATCATGACACTCTAAATAACGCGATTTCTGAAATGAGAAAACTTCCTCGAAATTATGATTTTTTATTCAACACATTTCAAAAAGTAAAGTTTGCAAATCTTAAAAATGCACTTAAAGTACAATAAGATCCTATTTAAATTATTCTTCTGTTGTCCAATTTCAGTTTAATACTTCATGATGCTTGTTACAACATAACAGAGGCATATTAAAACAAAATAGCTAAACAAAATAAAACATAATAATTTTACATTGCATCCGTGTCAGTCATCACTAATTTTAATTTGTATTCACACCGGCAAATCCGCAGTGAGTTCATATTATAAAAAAAGTAATTTTCTTCCCAAAACAAAGTTGTTTGTCATGACAGCTTCAAACATTGGTAATTTTTAAAGCCTCGTTAATTATTTAGCAGAAAAAGGATTTGTCAGTACGGTCCGTAGAAACACCTTGTCAGAAGAATTTATGGGTTTGACGAGGCCTTGAAAATGACACATCAAATAGAGGTATGAATTGTTTCTTGTAATTTTAAGACAAACTGGGTTTTAATTGAGTCCTATATTTCAAAACAGAACAGTCAAACCCATTTTTAACCTAAATCACTACGAAAAAAATTAGAGACTTCAGCTAACACGTCATGTGTTTTCGAATGAATTGAATTTATTCGAATGAATTGAATTTATATTCTGTTCATTGCTTATTTTTTTATGTTTTTTAGTTACGAAAACCAATTATAATCATACATACAAGAAACTAAATACATGCAAAGCGAATTACAATATTTCACTAAACCTACACAACGTAACGTAACTAATCTAAGTAAAAATTGGTGGCAGGAAACAAAATTAGCAAAAAGAAAACAAAAACTACCTCCATCGTTGGCAGTTGCAGGTTTAGGTTTACTTATAACAATAAGGAAAGGTGGCATTTAAAAAGAATCTTGAGGGAATTCAGGGAGGGAGTATTTCGTTTACTGGTAATTGAGATTGTTGCTCTCTCACACACACAACAAATATTCTTGCTTATAGATATAACGGAGTACTTTAAAGTATTAAAATTAAGCTAGCTTATGGTAATTTTCACAAACATACAAAGAGAAGCATATTTCTTTCATTTAACATCTCTTTTCGGATCAAACCTTGCCAAAGTGTCGCATATGTACTATAACATATATCTTAGACTGAAATCTCATCGACAGCAGTAACAATTTTAATCAAATCCAATGCCCAGTAATATATGTCTCGCATATCTAAAACTATTAAAAAAATCTCAAACAATTTCCCGTCAGATTAATTTTCATTTTCTATATCGCTGATGTAGTTTGTAAAACTTCAACGATAGCTATATTTATTTTGATTTATTATTTCATGCTTGTAGTTTACAAATTTTGTTTCCAAGTTGTTCACATGATTAATAATTCAAGAACGGAAAACAAACCAAGGAAAGTCATGCATGCCTAACAAGGAAACAATTTTTTTTTTACTTCTCTCTTTTACTATTCTTCTAAATCAGGGTCTTATTAAAAATGTCTCGTTTCATCGATCAGAAAACTAAACACAAAACGTAGCCGAAAATAATACAACTTGAGTAGTTCAGAAAAACTTCCACTTACAGTAATTATACATGTACATCAACAGATATACTTTTGTGTTTTTATCGTTTTTGTGTGGAAATTATTGATTTACTCGCTGTTCGTGTTTGATGTATTACGGCAAGGATATAAATTTTTATTATCAGTCACGTCAAATAGTACATAATACATATTACTAAAACCTCTACTTAAAAAAAATCGAAAAGCGTTAAATGATAATTCTAATTCGTGCTGTTAGACTTTCAGTCCGACAATTTTAGTGACCTAACACATTTCATGTTTCTTCAGGTGCTGACAGTTGCATTCTTTTTCCTGCTCCAAACAACAAACACAAGAGCTGAAGAACGACGACAAGCTGTCTTCAAAACAAAGAACAACTCTGTTCTGTTTGATGAAACTCCTATTTCTGAAATAAGATCAGATTCACTGATGTCCTGTTCGCAGCGATGTGCCAGAGACAAACGTTGCAAGAGTGCTAATTTTAAAACAGACGAGAAGACGTGTTCTCTGCTGGACAAAACAAGGAATACTAATCCACGGCTCTTTGTGAAACAAGCTAACGTAATTCACATGGAAAAGGTACCGAGTCAAAACTCACAGAAAAAATGTCAATTGAGAACATCCATTTTAGCCTTTTGACGAAAATCATGAGTTCTAATATGTGCATTTTCTAAGAAATCCTATCTTTTTTAAAGAAAATGTGTTATTCTTCCTAAAACAACCTTATTGGCGAAATATTACTTAGACAACTAACCCGGCTTCTGAGAGAGAGCTTGAATTCTTAATACATCGACGTAAACTAAACTTATTATAATTTTTTACGTTTTTTTTTTTTATTTTGAAAATGGTTATTGTTAATACTCCAATAAAATAAATTTTTGTTTTTATCTTTTCGCAGATAAATTCAGACCTCGGTAAGCTAAGCCAGAATTTAGTTAAAACTTTTTGTATTTTAAGGTCTCTATTTCGTAGGAACTGTGTGTGCTTAGCATTTCTTCCCCTTCACCCTTGCTTTTCTTTAGATTTGTTTAGATTTAGTTTGCTTGTTATGTCACCTTCAACTATACTGTACAAAACAACTGTCTTGCACTTCTTACTAAGAGGAATTACAAATAATCCTTTATCAATATCTGTTTAAAAACTCTTTAAAGTTTTCCGTTCACCATTTAATTGCAGCTTCTTGCTTCTTTCACGTAGGTACAACACAAGAGCTGGCTGTTCCCTCGTGCAAGTTCCTCTCCTCAGCCATCCATCCCAGTGGTAGCTATTGGGTTGATCCAGACAGTGGATCCCACGCCAATGCATTTAAGGCTTACTGTGAAATGGATACCGATGGAGGAGGCTGGACTCTAGTGTGGAGTTACACGTTTACTGATTACGAAAATTTTTTGGCTGACGGAAACGCGGTCACTCCAAGACCTAGCTGGCCAGCAGAGTCTGCAGATGTCCCAATCTCTACTACCCCACCAGCAATTGAAACCGACTACAACGCCATGGAATTTCCGTTGTGGCGGCAATTTGGAAAGGAGATCCTCATCAAAAGCAACATCAACAACTGGGTCGTTTGTTCACCGGACACAGGAAGTTTGGTTGAATGGCAGGTTGGAAACGTCATTTGTAAGATCGTCAAGCGCATGACTGACACGTGTTCAGATGGGCCGCTGATTTCATATTTGATAACAAATGATTGCGGACCAAATTTTAAGCGTCGGAACGGGGGAGGAGCAGGTTATTATAATTTTGACGCTTGCACCGGAACACGCTTCCCCACACATGATCCCTGTGGTCAAAACGGAGACAACAGCCTGAAGAATGTGGAAAATCCTCATGGGAATATTTTCGTTCGCTAAGAACTGTTGCATTATTAAAGAACAAAGCGAACGTTTCTTTCCTCCAAGTAAATAAGCCAATGTTTGCACAGGGTATTCAACAATTCCATTCTTCAATGGGTGCACTTGTAAAAGGCATTGCATTTTTGTTTGAATTAGCTCCACCTTCTAAGAAAGCTTAGAGCTGAATTTTAGATCAATGTTTTCGATTTGATTATAAGTTGTTATGATTCTTTTAAGGGCTTTTACTGAAATTATCTAAAATATCATAGTTAATAGGGAAAAATGGTTATGAAGCCCGGCAGACTTCTTTGTTATAGATTTTTGTTCGCTCTATTTTGGCGGTAGACAGTGGACAGAACCTGAAAAAATACAATAGGTTGTTACGTGTGTTCATGTAACTAACCAATTGAAACATCGCGATTACGTAACTCATGCATAGTGTATGAGCGCAAAAAAAAAGATGTGCACTGTCATGGACCTTACAATATACATCTTGGCCTCTTTGTTTGCTCTTTGATGTTTTCGGGCTTCTTATATTTCCCTCTATTAACTGCGAAAATGTGAACTACCATATCATGGTAGTTACTGTTCAGTAGTGTTCAGCTGTTATTACTCTTGACACAATTCGTGATAATATACATGATGTACTTTCTATAAGTTTACTATAAGTTTGAAAGGGATCTCGAGTTGTTGTGAGCATTGCGGCGTGTTGTGAAATGGCTTAAAAGAGTTTTTGAAGAGATTTATCTGTGTTAAATCGATTAGGCCGTGCCTGGTTGAACCTGGTTTTTGGGCGGGCCGGAGTGTTTAATCGGCCATGACCACAGTTACGTTTAAACTTTCTGACAATACTTTCTAAATAAAAACAACTTCTACTTCAACTACCTTGCCCACTGTTACTCCATTTTCGAAACGCGATTCATCAAGATACTTACTTACGTTGAATTTAGAAACATACTACCAAATATGTGCTTTTAGTAATTCTTTGTAATACCAAGTTTGTTAAACTTTAACAAATTCACGTGGAAATTCCACTCCGACAATTTTCATGTCCCATTGTCCTATTTTTTAAACAGATACCGACCATAAAAATCATTTTAGTTCTTCAAATATGCAGAAAGCTGAAGAAAACTTCACTACACATACAATAAGAAAATCTCTAGTACTAAGAAAACCTCCACAAAACAAAAATTCTAACAATTACGTCAACAAGTGTAGGAAACAATTAAAGACCTGCATCCCCGCGAAGCACAAAGTATTCAACTTCCGTTGCTCTTATTTTCAGTTTAACTCTTCATGATGTTTGCAATAGTGACAAAGGCAAGACAAAGGCTTATAAACAGAATAGCTGAACGAAATTTAACATAACAAATAAATTTGACATAACAAACCGTGTTAGTCATAACTAAACTAACACTGTATTGTCTCTACCAGATGCGCAGTAATCGAGTGTATTTTATGAAAAAGTAATTTATTTTTCCCAATACAATGTTGTTTGTCGACTTCAAAAATTGGTATCAATTTTTTAAGCCTCGTTACTTATTTAGCAGAAAAGGGATTTTGAAGAAATTTTCGTAGAAACACTTCGTCAGAAAACTTTATGGATTAGATGATGCCTTGAAAATGACACAGCAATTAGAGGTATGAATTGCTCTCTGTAACTTAAAGACATAATAAATTTAATTTCTTCATGTGCCATTATGGAATAAAATCCTTATGATACTATGATACTTCTAGAACTTCCACTGTTGTTAATACAGTTTGATACGGTAGGAAATGAGATGAAACATAGTTGGTTAGATTCTTCTTCATTTACTCGGTTTTAAGTTAATTTGATTTACATTACCGTGTATGAAATATAAAAAGTTAAGTCCTACAATTCAAAACAAACAAGCCAGACCTTTTTTCAATCTAACTGAAATGAAAAAAAATCGAAACACTTCAGACTAAAATTTATATATAACTGAATTCATTTCTATTAATTGCCGGCTTATAAAGAAGCATAAATACACTATAACGGAGTACTTTAAAGCATTAAAACTAAACTTTGAAAGGTTTCACATACTTTCCAACAGTTAGCGTATGCATTTCATGGCAATTTATACTTTTTGATCACATGCATAATCATTCAAGAACGGAAAAACAAACCAAGGAAAGTCATGCATGCGACACAAAGAGAGAATTTTTTTACTTCTCTCTTTTAAAAATAGCTTCCCGTTTCATCAGACAACCAACTAAAAGACAATAAAAGCTGTGCAGAAATCCTCAGTTCACTTGCACTGTTCGTATGAATAACTGCCTTGTATAACGTTTCGGCAAAACGTTGTAGTTTTAAAAACTCTAACCCGTTCTCTGAAGAAAGAAATATCCATCAGTTATATTAGTTTTTATTGAAGCCACGTCAAAAAGTATGCCTACATAATCTTTAATCGCGCTAACACCTCAACTTACGATAGGAAAGCGATTGTGTATAAATCTTGTTACTTAAGTCAGAGTTGGACAATCTTTGTGACCAAACTTATTCTATGTTCTACAGATGCTGACCATTGCAGTCTTTTTTCTGCTCCAAACAACAAACACAAGAGCAGACGAGCGACTACAAGCCGTCTTCAAAACAAAGAACAACTCTGTTTTAACTGATGAAACTCCTATCTCTGAACTAAGATCAGATTCACTGATGTCTTGTTCACAGCGATGTGCCAGAGACAAACGATGCAAAAGTGCTAATTTTAAAAAAGACGAGAAGACGTGTTCAATACTTGACAAAACACGGAAAACCCATCCACGGCTCTTTCGGAAACAAGTTGATGCAATTCATCTGGAAAAGGTACCGAGTAAAAGCTCAAAGAAAACCTGTCAATAAAGAACACCCAGGCTGAAATTTTGCCAAATACCGTATTCATTCGATTGAGCACCCACCTCAAATAAGCGCCCACCCTCTAGGAAGGAAAAGTTTATTAGTGCCAACCTTCGAATAAGCGCCCACCCCCAACCCTTCTAAAACAACTTAAGTGCACCAGAGGAGTATTAATTTTTATTGAAATTGGGATTGAAATTGATTAAGTACTACTAAGAGACTACCCCGAAGACCGAGTTTTCAGAAAATTTAATAAGCGCCCAGAGCGCTTAATCGAATAAATACGGAACATCTTAACCCTATTCAGAACGGGGTTTTTGGGACCTTCTGATGCACCCCCCCCCCCCCCCAAACCCCAAACCCACCCACCCCCTCATGTTACTTCCATAATATTTTAACAATCACAATAAAACTTATAGGATGTACAGTATATCCGAACATCTATCTTTTGGTATACGTCACGTGGGATGATGACGTCACATCAAGTGACAATTACATCATAACAGCTGTCATCTTGGATACACCATCTTGATGAATTGCCGTCATCTTGGATTTATCAAAACGCCAGAAAACCACCCAAAATCACTGTAAAGTACTCAAGATCGAAAAAAATGTGCTTAAAAACTGTAAAAAGGTGAAAACAATTGCATTAAAGTTCACTTTCATAAATAGAAACACGAAAATTACAAATTTGGGAAAAAATGCCTGACAAAATGCCGTTGCCATGGTGATATCAAGTTCCTGGCACAACAACCTATCCTTCCAAATTATTCCCAAATTATTCAAATTATTATTATCACGCCTCTACCAGCTTTCAACTTAAGATAAAGGAGGCTATCCATATTCAAAAGGAACTACCTTGCCTCAATCAGCAATTACACCATGTAAATCTAAAATTATCCGTCTAATTCACACATTTTCACGTTCTGTTGTTACTACTTGTCTTAATTAGCATTTTTTCTACTTATTATTCAACTCACTGTGCTTTGTAAACCATTCAACTGAAGATGACAGATGCTCTGTCGAAACATGTCTTTGAAACTTAAAAAAATTGTCCTTTTTTTTAAAATCTTTACGTGTCTGCTGTTCTCAAAACCTTTTAATACTATCTAATTTTAATTCTACTAAAAACAACCTTATTGACGCAAAATAATGCAGACAACACTGACCCGGCATCTGACGGGAAAGGTTGAATTTTTATAACATCAACGTAGACTGAACTTATAATAACTTTTGTCATTATCTTATTAATTATTTGGTAAATGGTTTTTGTTTATATTTCACTAAGATGACTTTGTGTTTTTTATCTTTTTTTGCAGATCAATTCTGACCTTGGTAAGCCTAGTTAGAATGTATTTAACTCTTTCTCAATTTTAAGGACTCGATTTCGTAGCTAGGAAGTGCACTTTTAGTTCTACTTAGGTGGTTGTTTAATCGAACACTTTTCCCGCTTTTAAGCCCAACTCACAATCTCTACAGGTGTTAGCTAATTGATTAGATTTAGTTCGATGGTCATTTCCCTTTTTACATATACTGTACAAAACTACTCTCTTACATTCGTTTGAGCACTTCTTTATTATTATTCTGTATTTTTCTTCTTCCATTTACATACACCTTCTTTCTTCTGTCATGTAGGATCAACAAAGGAGCTAGCAGTTCCCTCGTGCAAGGCTCTTCCCGGAGCTATCCATCCCAGTGGGATGTATTGGGTTGATCCAGATGGTGGATCCCATGCCAACGCGTTCAAGGTTTACTGTGAAATGAATACTGATGGAGGAGGCTGGACTCTAGTGTGGAGTTACACGTTCACTGACTACAAAGA
Organism: Oculina patagonica; assembly: GCF_052425735.1. Lineage (NCBI taxonomy): Eukaryota > Metazoa > Cnidaria > Anthozoa > Scleractinia > Oculinidae > Oculina > Oculina patagonica. Next base: position 18,823,406 of record NC_135767.1, read on the forward strand.
CTTTTGGTCTAACGGAAACGCGATTACTCCAAGACCAACCTGGCCAGCTGAGAATGCAGATGTCCCAGTATCTACTACAACACCAGCGAATGAAACCGACTACAATGCCATGGAATTTCCGATGTGGCGGCAGTTGGGAAAGGAGTTCCTTATCAAAAGCAACATCAACAATTGGTTGGTTTGTTCACCGGACACAGGAAGTTTGGTTGACTGGCAGAAAGGGGACGTCACTTGTAAGATCGTCAAGCGCGTGACGGATATGTGCTCAGATGGGCCGCTGATTTCATATTTCACAAGCATTAGTTTCGGACCAAGCTTTAAGATTCACAGCGGGGTAGGAGCATCTTATTATACTTTTGACGGTTGCACAGGAAGTCGCAAACCCACACATGATCGTTGTGGTAACAGCAGAAACAATGGTGTGAAGAATGTGGATAATCCCCATGGGAACATTTTCATTCGCTAAGAGATTTTGCTTTGTTCAAGGACAAATCGAACGTAACTTAAAAGTTAATAAACCAATATTTGCACAGGGTATTCGGAAATTCACTCTTCAGTGGGTGCACGTGTAGAAGCATTGCAGGGATTTTGTGTTTGTTTGAATAAGCTCCACCTTCTAGATCTATGACAGCCTAGAGCTGAATTTTAGTTCAATGTTTTCAATTTCATAATAAGAAGGACTTTGATTATAGAACTTAAGAACTAAGGGGGGGGGGGGGGGGGTTTTTTTTTTTTTTTTTTTTCCCCCCCCCCCCCCCCCCCCCCCTAAAATATCAAGAATCTTCATGGTAGGTAATAAACCAATACGTTAAAACTCTATGATAATACTTCGTAAATAGAAACTACTACTACCTACCACCTTGCCTCGAGCTACTTCAATTTTGAAACACATCTCATCAAAGTACTCACTTTTGTTAAATTTCGAAACATACTACCAATTATGGGCTTATAGTAATTCTTTGTAATATAACTGTCTACAAACTGCATATTTACATGTATCTACAACGGATGTCATTAACACTTTGTACTGTGAAAATTCAAAGGCTCATTTTATTAAAGCATACTTATTGAAATTAACCATAATCTAAATGCTAACTCACATTATGCACTTGTAACTGAATAACAAACAGTTTTGTATTTATAACATGTTAACTCAATCTTTCGATCTTTATGTTGGATATCAACCTTAATATTGGGAGAAGACTGAACGTTTACAACCTGATATTTGCAGTCAATTCTTTGTAGAAATATTGCACAAACACAATGGAGGATTATAAAAATAAAAAAGGCTTTGTTTAATTTGTCAGTTGTGTGAGAAATGGCCAAAACAAAATGCATGTTGTTAAGTTTAAAGACTAAAAAAGGCACTGTCACCAGTTTCACTTCAAAAACTCAAGACATGTGGAAACTAGAAATAGTGGTCCCATTTTGTTAAAAATCACTATGCAAGTGTACTATAACGATAAACAAGTGATATTTTTGTGATGTCATCCATTGTGATCTCAACTTGAAAAAATCAGGCCGATTTTTTTCAAGTGTTGTTTGTGTGGACTAGAAAAACACTTAAAATATGTTATGGCTCGCCTTTTCCTTCAGCGACAACAACTTGATATCTCCATCTTGATGTACAAGGTGCATTTCATGTACGAGAAGACCTATTCGCCAATTTTAGTACTTTTTACCGAAAAGCATAAAAATCCCCGCGACAGTGCCTCTTTAAAGACGATAAAAGATTAAAACTCAGTTAGATTTTGATGACGTCAAGTGAAAACAAACAATAATAATAAATGCCGCAAAAAAAGAGTTTTTGCTGCGAAGCACTCAAAATAATTATCAGCAAAATTCAATAGTGTTCTTGCCCGGAGTGCTTTAAAGGCTGTATACAAACGAACGTTTCGGGGAAACCCCTTCATCAGTGAGAATATTATGATGTCTAAGGAACGCTTGAGCTTACGTTACAATAATAGTAATACTCCCGACCGATTGCAATGCAGTCTTTTTAATGTTAATTCTGAGAACTTGGGTGTAAATCAAGACAAGATCCTTTGGTTCATCTTTTTGTTGCGTGGGAAATTAGATCTTGGGAGTTTCTGAAGAAAGGGGATTGAAATTAAAGGAACAATTGAACCAAAAAAACAACACAAGGCATAAATGTATATTATTGCATGGTCATCGCTTTCCAACAGAATATGAATACTCAAATGACTATGACCTGGTCTCTTAAGAGAGAAATCTCCATTAACATTATTGTTTTGATTTTATTCAGATGGCATCATGATGGCTCGCATAGCTCAAAAATGCGTTCAAGATTATGTATTCATTGTATTTATTTATAATTAATGTTGATTTGCGTACTCGTGTTATCAATTTCAGATCGACAATCTTCATGACCTATTACATTTTATTTTTCTCAACAGATACTAACCACTGAAGCCTTTTTAGTTCTCCCAAAAAAGCTGAATTAAACTTCACTACAAACATAAAAGTAAAACATCAATTAAAAGTACAAAGAAGAACTCCACAAAACAAAATTTTTAACAATTACGTCAACAAGCATAGGAGACAGTTTAAGACCTGCATCCCCGCAAAGCATGAAGTATTCATTAGTTCTTTTGCTCTAATCTTCATTTCAATACTTCATGATGTTTTCAATAATGAAAAAGGTTTATAAACAGAATAGATAAAAATAAATTTAACATAACAATTGAATTTGACATAACAAACCGTGTAAGTCATAAATAAACTAACACTGTATTGTCTCTACCAGATTCACAGTAATCGAGTGTATATTATGAAAAAGTAATTTACTTTCCCAAGAATGCAATGTTATTTGTCGATTTCAAAGATTGTTATCAATTTTTACAGCCTCGTTAATTATTTACCAGGGAAGGGATTTGTACGAAATCCTCATAGAAACACTTCGTCAGAACACTTTATGGATTAGATGAGGCCTTGAAAATGACACATCAATTAGAGGTATGAATTGCTCTCTGCAATTAAAAGATGGAATAAGATTTAATTTCTGCATATTACCCTTTTAGAAAAAAAATTATTTTGATACTATGAAAACTTCCAGAACTTTCATCGTTGAAAATTTAGTTTAACAGGTAATCGAAACGAGATGAAACATAGCTGGTTAGATTCTTTTCCTTTGCTCGATTTTAGTTTAATTTACATTACAGTCTTTGAAATATGAAAAATTTAAGACCTACAATTCGAAACAAACTAGCCAAAACCTTTTCAATCTAAATAAGTATGTATAACACTTTAGCTTACTATTTATATATTACTGAATTTGTTTTTATTTTTTTGCCGGCTTATAAAAAAAGTATTAAGACACTATATATAACAGAGTACTTTGAAGCATTAAAATTATATTGTGATAGTTTTTCACATACTTACAAACACAGTAGTATATACATTTCATCTCAACTTTTTTGTTTATTTTTGATCACGTGATTAATCTTTTAAAAACAGCTTTCCGTTTCATCAGACAACCGAGCACAAAACCTTGCCAAGGACAATGAAAGCTGTGCAGAAATCCTCTTTTCCACTTGCACTGTCTGTCTGTATATATTGTATCGGGCGTCAAATCCCGCCTTGCGAACACCTCGCTATTACGAACACTCTGTTCCACTACAGCCGCTAACTCCCGCTACTACGGACTTTCACTATTGCGGACAGCAAATTGTGATCCCGGGAGGGTACTCCATATAACGGCCTATACGGGGAGGCTCCGCCCGAAAGGGGTACTTTTTTCAGGCTTCAGGTATATAAAAGGGTAGCGATTTCACAAGTTTAGGTATATGAAAGGGTATGAAAATCCGTCATTTAGGTTTTTTAAAAGGCCAGTAATTAAAATATTTCGAACAGACGCACTTTATGGCTGTATTATTTTAATTTATTATGCGCTACATAAAAATGACAAGAAAACGTCCTGTTCTAAGGCTATGTCACGTCTTTTAGGTATATGAAAGGGGTACCTTTTTCAGTAAAAAGGTATACGAAAGTGTACAATTTCTGTCAAAAAGGTATATAAAAGGGTAAGGGGTAAGAGCTTGGGGCGGAGCCTCCCCGTATAAAACTTTTTTGAGTGCCCCCCGGGATTGTGATCCCGAAAGTTTCCGTTACAGTGAGTGTTGACTGTATAACGTATCGGCACAAAGTTTTGTTTTGAAACACTCACCTCGTTGTCTGGAGAAAGGAATATCCATCAATTATAATAAAGTATAGAGAATGCCTGGCATAACTTTGAATCTCAAGAAAGCGCTTCTGTTTTAATGTCAAGGAAACGAGAAGCGAACTACCTTTTTGAAAGTCTACATTTATCGATCAGAAAACCAAACATAAAATTTAGGCGAAAATAATACAACTTGAGTAGTACAGAAAAACTTTCACATACAGTAAATACACATCAACAAGTATACTTTTGTGTCTTTATCGCTTGAGTGTGGAAATTAATTGAAACACTCGCTCTTCGTGTTTGATGTATTACGGCAAGGACATAAATTTCTATTATAGTCACGCCAAATAGTGCATAATACATATTACTAAAACCTCTACTTAAAAAAACGAAAAGCGATAACTGATAATTCTGATTCGTGCTGTTAGACTTTCAGTCCAACAATTTTCGTGACCTAACACATTTCATGTTTCTTCAGGTGCTGACGGTCATTACAAACAGAACAGCCAATCGTTTAAATCTAAATCAGCACGAATCGACTCGTGTTCTAACACATTCTCTCTTTTTCATGATCAGGTGCTGACAGTTGCAGTGTTTTTCCTTCTCCAAACAACAAACACAAGAGCTGAAGAACGACAACAAGCTGTGTTTAAAACAAAGAACAACTCTGTCCTACTTGATGAAACTCCTATTTCTGAAATAAGATCAGATTCACTGATGTCCTGCTCACAGCGATGTACCAGAGACAAACGATGCAAGAGTGCTAATTTTAAACCAGACGAGAAGACGTGTTCTCTACTGGGCAAAACGAGGAATACTAATCCACGGCTCTTTGGGAAACAACGTCATGTAATTCACCTGGAAAAGGTACCGAGTAAAAACTCACGTAAAAATGCCAATTGAGAACATCCATTTTAGCCTTTTGACGAAAATCATGAGTTTTAATATGTGAATTTTCTAAGAAATCCTATCTTTCTTAAAGAAAATGTGTTATTCTTCCTAAAACAACCTAACTAGCGCAAATATTTTTAGACAACTAACCCGGCTTCTGAGGGAGAGCTTGAATACTTAAAACTAAACTTATTTGGCAAATTGTTATGTTAATATTCCAATAAAATAATTGTTCTTTTTTTTCTTTTTTGCAGATTAATTCAGACCTTGGTAAGCTAAGCCAGAATTTATTTTAAACTTTCTTGTTTCTTCCCCTTCACCCTCAGCTCACATTCTCTGCCCTCAAAATATTGTTAATTGCAATTTGTTTAGATTTAGATGGCTTGTTATGTCACCTTTAACTACATTATATAAAACACCTGTCTTGCACTTGTTAGTAATAGCAATCACAAATCACCCTTTTGCGATAGAGCGGTTTTCACTTGAGTGTCGAAAGTTAATTGCGTTTGCTTTGGTTTTGCATTGCTACGCTTAGTGATTGGCTTAAAAATCTCGCGCCACTTTCTCGGCCAATTAAAACTAAAACCAAAACCAATCGTGACTCGCTCGCGCACGTTTTCCCGCGCTTCGTGCCGGTTACATGTAATTGCCTCAAGTTTTGATTGGTTCACTGGTTTGTCTGTGTCCTTTGTGATTAGCCGGAGTAATTACTTTGGTTTTGGTTTTACGACACTTAAATGAAACCTGCTCTATCTGTTAAAAACTATTGTAAATTTTCCATTCACAGTTTACGTACAGCTTCTTGCCTCTGTCACGTAGGTTCCAAACAAGAGCTGGCTGTTCTCACGTGCAAGTCCCTCTCCTCAGCGATCCATCCCAATGGTATCTATTGGGTTGATCCAGACGGTGGATCCCACGCCAACGCGTTCAAGGCTTACTGTGAGATAGAAAGCGATGGAGGAGGCTGGACTGTAGTGTGGAGTTACACGTTTACTGATTACGAAAATTTCTGGACTTCCGGAAACGCGGTTACGCCGAGGCCTAGCTGGCCAGCAGGGAACAGAGATGCCCCATTATCTACTACACCACCGTTGAATGAAACCGACTACAACGCCATAGAATTTTCGTTGTGGCGGCAATTTGGGAAGGAGATCCTCATCAAAAGCAACATCAACAATTGGGTCGTTTGTTCACCGGACACAGGAAGCTTGGTTGAATGGCAGGAGGGAGACGTCGTGTGTAAGATCGTCAAGAGCGTGACTGACACCTGTTTAGATGGGCCGCCGATTTCATATTTGTCATTCACTAATTGCGGAGCAAACTTTAAGCGTCGGGATGGGGGACAAGCATCTTATTATCATTTTGAAGTCTGCACTGGATTACGCAACCCCACACATGATCCTTGTGGAAATAATGAAAACAATGGTCTGAAGAATGTGAAAAATCCTCATGGGAATATTTTCATTCGCTAAGAACTTTTGCATCGTTCAAGGTCAAACCGAACGTTACTTTAAAGTAAATAAACCAATACTTGCACAGGGTATACAAAAAATTAATTCTTCAATGGGCGCACGTGTAGAAGGCATTGCAATTTTGTGTTTGTTTGAATAAGCTCCACCTTCTATGACAGCCTAGAGCTGAATTTTAGTTCAATGTTTTCAATTTGATAATAAGTTGTTATGGTTCTTTGAAGGACTTTAAATTATCTAAAATATCAAGAATGTTTATGGTAGTTATTAATAAACCAATACGTTTAAACTCTCTGATAATACTTCCTGAATGAAAACTACTTCTACTTACTACCTTGCCTCGAGCTACTTCAATTTTGAAACACGTCTCATCAAAATACTCACTTTTGTTGAATTTAGAAACATACTACCAATTATGGGCTTATAGAAACTCGTTGTAATATAATTGTCTACAAACTACATATTTACATGCATATAGAGGCGATGCCATTAACACTTTGTAATGTGAAAAGTCCAATGCTCCTTTTATTAGACCAGACTTGTTGAAATAAACCATAACTCGTATTCTGCACTTGTAACTGAATAACAAACAGGTTGTATTTATAACATTTTAACTCAAGTTTCCAATCTTTATTTTGGATTTCAAAGTCACGAGCATTTCGCAGATTTTTGGTCTAAACATAAAGTGGTAGACATCTTTACCCATCTAAATAACATTTTAATATCGATATCGGCTATAAACATCGATTTTTCTGAAGGCGCGCGGAAACAAATTGAAAACGTTGGCTAACGTTTTCAAATTGCAATCCTTTCCCATCCGAGCCATCCGCAGCCAAAAGCGCTTTAAACGGGTTTAGTACTGTAATATAGCAATTATTTATAAAAATAGACTCTTATTTTTAAGGTATAAATTTTGGCTGTTCAAAAATCTGTTTAAATCCGTGACATAGTCCCTTTAATACTGGGAGAAGGCTGAATGTTTACAACTTAATATTCGCAGGCAATTCTTTGTAGAAATATTGCACGCACACAATAGAGGATGATGAAAATTAAAAAAAAAAAACGATTTGTTCGTCAGTTGTGTGGCAAATGCCCGAAACAAAATGCACTTTGTTGAGATAGTCTTAAAGACAATAAAAGATAAAAACTCCGTTAGATTTTGACGACGTCAAGTGAAAACAAACAAGAATTGTAATGCCACAATTTTTTTTTTTGCTGCATAGCACTCAAAATAATTATCAATAAGTGTTTAATAGTGTTCTTGGAGTGCTTTAAAGGCTATATAAAAACAGACGTTTCGGGGATACCCCTTCATCAGTGTTAATATTATGATGTCTAAGGAATGCTTGAGCTTACGTTAAAATAATAGTAATACAGTCTTTTTAATGTCAATTCTGAGAACTTGGGTGTAAACCAAGACAAGATCATTTAGTTGATAACTTTGCTGTATCTAATTACTCAACTATTGCATTGTCATCGACTTCCAACGGAATATGAATACCCAAATGACTATGACCTGGTCTCTGAAGAAAAATCTCCCTCAATATTATAACTTTTTTTTAATTTAACCCTCGTGAAATGGTGAAGTCTCCCACACACGCATTTTCTGAGAAAAGATTGCGTGCGCTACAAATGGTATGGCTCGCATACTTCAGATTCTGCTTTTAAGTTTCATTGTATTTGGTATGGTGATTTAGTATTTGTGTAACCAATTTCAGCCCGACAATTTTTATTTCCTATTGTCCTATTTTTAACAAATGCCGAGCATTGAAATTTTTTTTGTTCTCCAAAAATGCAGGGAATGCTACACACACAACTTGGAATCTTTCAGTACTGAGAAAACCTCCAAAAAACAAAATTCTAACAATTTCGTCAACAATCATAGAACACAATGTACGACCAGTATCTCCCGCAAAGCCCGAAATATTCACGTTCCTTTTTTCTAGTCATTGGTTGAATATTCCCTCGTAATGTTTGCAATAATAACAAAGGCTTAATTCTAAACAGAACAGCCGAACGAAATTTAACATAACAATTAAATTCGACATAACAAACCGTGTAATTCATAATTAAACTAACACTGTATTATCTCTACCAGATGCGCAGTAATCGAGTGTATATTATGAAAAAGTAATTTATTTTCCCAATACCAAGGTCATTTGTTGACTTCAAAGATTAACATCAATTTTTAAAGCCTGGTTAATATTTTAGCAGAAAAGAGATTTGTAAGAAGTTTTCGTAGAGACACTTCGTCAGAAAACTTTACGGATTAGATAAGGCCTTAAAAATGACACATCAAGTAGAGGTATGGATTGCTCTCTGTAACTTAAAGGCAGAATAAGATTTAATTTCTCCATGTGCCATTATGGAATAAAATTCTTTAGAAACCATGAAAACTTCTAGAACTTCCACTTTCGTGAAAACAGTTTTAAAAGGTAAAAAACGAGATGAAACATAGCTGGTTAGATTCTTCTTCCTTTGCTCGACTTTATTTTTTTTACATTACTATGTCTGAATTATGAAAAAGTTAGTCCTACAATTCGAAACATACTAGCCAAACCTTTTCAATCTAAATCAGTATATTAACAATGTAAAATTAACACTTCAGCTTACAATTCATATATTACTGTTTTTTTATTATTATTATTATTTTGATGGCTTATAAAGAACAAGAAGTACCTTGAAGCATTAAAATAAAATTGTGGCAGTTTTCACATACTGACAAACAGATAACACATCCATTTCATCCCTTTTTTTTGGTTCACGTGATTAATCATTCAAGAACGGAAAACAAACTAAGGAAAGTTATGCATGCGACACAAAACCTTGCCAACAATAAAAGCTGTGCAGAATACCTCTATTCCACTTCCACAGTTTGTATATTGATGTTAAATAATTGCCTTGTTTAACGTTTCGGCACAACGTTGCATTTTAAAACTCTAACCTGTTCTCCGAAGAAATTATTATATCATTATTTATAGCTATATTTATTTATTACCGAGCTTAAAATTTACCATCTTTATTATTTACTACAAACTTGATGATTTCGACATTGCTGATCCTACCAGTATGCAGGACGCATGTCACATATCAACCTAGTAAATGGCGAGTCTCTCGTAGCTCAGTATGTTAGAGCTCCCAACCGGTATCTGGGAGGCCATGACAACGATTCCCGTCGGCGGCTTAGTTTTTTCTTTTTTTCTTTGTCCCATGCTCGTGTCATGTTGAATACTTCATCTTCATTAAATATCCATCAATTATATCATTTTTTATTTAAGCCAAGTCAAATAGTATGCCTTACATTTAAGCAATAGAGGACTTTTTCCGTGTTTCCATAGCCTCATCTAAACACGAGGGGGGTTGGGAGAATTCAAGACAGTTATGCAAACCCGAGACGCAGTCGAGGGTTTGCATAACTTTCGAGAATTCTCCCAACCACCCGAGTGTTTAGATGAGGCTATGTAAACACGGAAAAAAGTCCTCTATTGCTTTTATAAAATATTTTTTCAGAAATAATTCGACAAATGAAGAGGATTTTGGTTTATTTACATCTTGATTGAAATAGATTTTCTCAAAACGCGCATTTGACAACACATGAACCAATCAAAATTCGTGTTATAAGAGTTCACTAAAATTTGTGGCAAGTAGAGCCGTGTCGACGAAAGCGATTCCAAGTAAATCTTGCAGAAAAATACGGAAAGTTTGACAAAAACTAAAAGAAATGCTAAAAAATACGGCTCTGTAAGGAAAGAACTTCGAGATGAGGAGTTTATTTAAGCTGGAAATGAATGTCACTGTGCTTGATCGCTCTTGAAAGTGAAGTGAACTTGCCCGAATAATGATTTGGCAGCCCGATAACACGGTTGAAAAGTCTCGCCATGCCTTGTGAAGTTTTGCAGGATAATTAGGAATCATAACACAAGCAGCGGATCTAGCGAGGCCGGTAGCAATGGTATGCATTTATTGTACGGTAAATTGTTAAGATAGTGATCTAAACGAGTCCGGTTTCTTCTACTGTCGTTTCCTCCGTCTTTGTAATGTTCTTCAAGCGTAGAATAAACCTCAAATTGAGAACAAATTCTGCTTTGGGTTTTCTGACAAATATCTCCATTCTTTCCTCTTCCCCAAGCCCATTTTGAATGAAAGAAGTTCACGACTATTATTGCCAATGTAACAGTAGAATTTTTACGCTAAGAAAGACTCAGAGAAAATACATTTTAAGCGTCATTTTAAGCAGATTTGACGGCAAAAAGACGGCAACCGATCGGCCGTGCAAAGTTTGAATTTAAGATCAATTTGTGGCATATAGCTTCGTTTGCTTTGACCTATAATTTTTCTCTACTAAAGAATGTCTTATAGGAAAAATTTTTGTAGTACTTAAATGCAAATATGTATTTGAAAAATGTTTACTGCGTATTTTGTTGCATATTTTGTCGTTCGCTTGAGCTCCCTCCACGAGCTCGTCTAGCGCTCACGATCATCGAAGCAGGCAAAGCGCTGTGGTTCTTCTTTCTTTTGCTTGTTTTCCTCGGGCTAACGTAGGAAGAGAAGCCGGAACACATATCAAAATTTGGTATTGTTTTCCATTTCTTTAATATTTATACTTGACATTACTTTACAAGTCTTTTTTGCAGTTTTATGTTTTTAAATTGTGCCGGGAAACACAGAAACCGTGACGTCACAACCGTGTTTACATACTCTCATCTAAACACACCTATCGACCAATGAGAGCGCGCGTAGTATCTCAATTATTTTATAAAATCTTATATGTCACTAACACCTCAACTTGAACATCGATAAGAAAGAAATTCTGTTTTTATCGCGTTGCGGCTAAACTTTAGTTGGACGATCTTTGCTAGCAAACTAATTCTATGTTCTACAGATGCTGACCATTGCAGTATTTTTCCTGCTCCAAACAACAAACACAAGAGCAGACGAGCGACTACAAGCCGTCTTGAAAACAAAGAACAACTCTGTTCTATTTGATGCAACTCCAATTTCTGTAACAAGATCAGATTCACTGATTTCCTGCTCACAGCGATGTACCAGAGAAAAGCGTTGTAAGAGTGCTAATTTTAAACCAGGCGAGAAGACGTGTTCTCTGCTGGACAAAACACGGAAAAGCCATCCACGACTCTTTGTAGAACAAGCTAATGCAATTCACCTGGAAAATGTACCGAGTAAAAACGCAAATAAGGGTTCTTCTACGTGAATTTTCTAAGTAATACTATCTGATTTTAATTCTTCGAAAAACAACCTTATTGATGCAAAAAAAACGTAAACAACCTGACCAGGCACCGGGCAAGAAAGGTTGACTTTTTTTATCACATCAACGTAGACTAAACTTATCTTATTATTTGGTTAACGGTTATTGTTTATATTTCAATAACATGAATTTTTGTTTTTATCTTTTTTGCAGATCAATTCTGACCTTGGTAAGCATAGTCAGAATGTAGTTACCACTTTTTATATTTTTAAGATCTCATTTTTTTTTTTCTTTTTATCGCTACTTGGGGATCACTTAAAATACCTTTCCTTTGTTTTGATCTTGAAATGCGTCAGTGGACTTGCCTTTGCATCTGTGCCTCCTGCTGTGGACATATGTCACCTTTCCTGTGTCTTCATGAGTCGGAGAGTTATTATGGCTGAGGTTTGAGTCAATGAGTAGTGGTTTGATAATTTTAGGATAACCTTCGCCATTCAAAGAATGGGGCCAGTTGGAATAATATTTTTAGTTTTTCTTAGGCAGTTGTTAACTCGAACACTTTATTCGCCTTTTACTCCAACTCGCAATCTCTACAGGTAATGCATGGTCATGTCGCCTTTACCTGTACTGTACAAAACTGCTGTCTTGCATTTATTAGAGAAATCACAAATTAATCTTTATCAATATTCTTTTAAAAGTTCTTGTGAATTTTCAATTCATCATTTACATATAGCTTGTTGTTTTTGTCCCGTAGGTTCAACCCAAGAGCTAGCTGTTCCGTCGTGCAAGGCGCTTCCCGGAGCTCTCCATCCCAGTGGCATGTACTGGGTTGATCCAGATGGTGGATCCCATGCAAACGCGTTCAAGGTTTACTGTGAGATGGAAACCGATGGAGGAGGCTGGACTCTAGTATGGAGTTACACGTTTACTGATTACCAAAAATTTTTAACTGACGGAAACGCTGTTACCCCCAGACCTAACTGGCCATTAGGACCCGAGGCAGATGTCCCAATATCTACTACCACACCACTGAATGAAACTGACTACAACGCCATGGAATTTTCACTGTGGAAACAATTTGGAAGGGAGTTCCTCATCAAAAGCAACATCAACAATTGGCTGGTTTGTTCACCGGACACAGGAAGTTTGGTTGATTGGCAGGATGGAAAAGTCATTTGTAAGATCGTTAAGCGCGTGACTGACACGTGCTCAGATGTGCCGCCGCGTTCATATTTGTCAATAATTCCTAAGTGCGGACCTGTTTTAAAAGGGCAAACACGAGGAACAGGTTATTATTATTTTAGCGGTTGCACAAGTACTCACAATCCCGTACATGATCCCTGTGGACTGTCCAACGACAATGGTCTGAAGAATGTGATTAATCCCCGTGGGAATATTTTCGTTCGCTAAATACTGTTGCTGGGCCGGTCGAGCCAACACCTTCATTAACAGTAAACCAATATATGCACACTGTATACAAGTAATATAGACAAAGAGGAAAGGATTCTACATTCTAAAACGGACTTTGTAAGAAAAACAATGTAATTTTTGATTAGGCTCTACCATTGTATGGTAACTTAAAGGGTTTTTGTCACGATTTTACCAGATTTTCGACCAGCCAAAATTTATATTTGTGTCGCAGGAAACCTAAAAATAATAGTCCATTTTCATTAAAAATTGCTAATATATTAAAGCACTGAAACTGTTAACAAACGTCTTTGGCTGCATTTGGGTCGGATGGAAATGGATTGCAACTTGAAAAATTAAGGCTTAAGTTTTCAAGTTGTTTCCAAGTTATTCCAAAAAATAGATATTTATAGCGGTGGCTTGGTTTCCATCCGCAAATTAAGGTTATATCTTCCTTAAGATGTTCAAAGATAATGTTTTTCATGGGTTAAGTTCCCTACAACTAATTTCAAATAGTTTAGACCCAAAAACGGCGAAATCTCCGTAACGTAGCTCCTTTAAATCTGAATTTTTAGTTTCTGATTTTGACTTCAAAATTAATGTTAATGGGGATTTACATAGTGTAAAATAACAGTAATGCTTGTTACCGCGACGGTAACGTCAACGATAACTCCCTGAAAGGTTATGAGCAGCACAATGGCTCTGCACGTGCGTTGTATATTTAGTAAATAAACCGCTTCAGGCGGCTGGTATATTGGAGGATAATACCCGAAGCTGAAAGATTGTCCAAAAAATTATCAGTTGGCGAGAAGCAGGGATTCTCAGCTGAGGCAACCCAATCAGCAAGCCGAGGGTTTTTTTTATAACCCTCCGATTATTCTACAACACGCTTTATCGCTGGTAAATAGGAAAAAACCTACAGTGATAATCACGGCGTAACTGCGTTTGAAATAAATGCAATGCTGGTTTACGTTATTTTTTCAACACTGTAATTTGATTAAAAAGTTAGAGCTGAAAAAGTGACTTTGTTCGTTCAGTTTTTACCTGTCGATAAAATCGGGCGACGGATATCAAATCGGACGGGGTTATTTCTGATACCCGTCGTCCGATTTTGTACCACGTGATGTGTTTTGTCCAATGAGCGCGCGCTAAAATTAATCGGTGGGTTATAAATTGGTATATTTAGTTCTGACTCACCCACACCAGGCAGTCGAAACGAGATCGATAACTGCTTAACGTTTTGCATGCTGTATTGTAGATTCAGTTACGCTTCTTTGTATGGGAATAAACGCCTCTCCGTATAGGAATCTTTGTCATCTCCCCTACTGCATCGTAGATGACCTGGGCTTGTTATAAATATATTTCTTAAACGAACTGAACTAAAATTTAAATGATAGCTACAATTGAATTACCACCTTTTTCAATAAAATTTACAAGCACTTCAACAAAAGTTTTAGTATAAAAGGGCCTGGCCTGACCATTCTGACACGCAGTTGTCAACATCAAAGCGTAAACACCTAACAAACAACCTACGCTTGTTCTACGACAGTCACTGATAAAATGTGTTTCATTTTTCCTAAGAATTTACTAGATACATCATATTTTCTTCAAAGGTTTCAGAAGTTTTTGAAGCATGTGAGATGTGGGAGGTACCGTCCCTTTTATAGCAGAACTTCCTGTTCCATCGATTCTTTGTTTAGATTTAAACTGTATATTTAAATCTTTGTAGAAATAGTGATGCTGGTGTGCAATAAAGGTTGATCAAAAGCAGGGAAATGTTTGTGAACTTCTTGGAAAATGGCTCAAAATTGTAGTGACAGCCTGAACACTTTACCTAATATAGGAATTATGGTTCAGAATCTGTAGTGCCCGGTCAAATATTTGTATGTTGGTTTTTGCAACTGCCTGCGAGAAGCAATATTCTTTAATCCGTAAGCGAATTGGTTTGAAGAAGTAGTTGATTTAAGGGACGGACCATTATTTTCTTGGAGGGGGGGTGAAAAATTTTCCTCTGCAAACATATTTTTTTAAATTCTTACTATTTTTTGTTATACATATCGTGCTTGCAAACAATTTATTTTGTCTTTCCAGGCCCTGCAAACAATTTTTTTTAATTTTTTTCATCCCCTCCCCCCTCCAAAAAAATAATGGTTCGTCCTTAACGAACATTCAATTTTTTAAAAAATAAGGCAACAAAAAAGGATTTTTATTTGTGATAATACAGCCCCCCCCCCCCCCCACCCCCAACCCCAGGAACAGGGAAGATTATCTCCCACCCCCTTAACCCTTTCACTCCCAAACGCGCATTAGGCGCTATTTGGAGGCGCGGTCATTGAACCACTTGTGACGTCATCAATTTGCACGTCAGTGAATTTTTTTTTGATAAGCAGCTGATAGAGCTAGGATTGACCTTTCTACAGAGCTGTTCATTTTGAATATCGGTTGCATTCTGACAGAGTTAATCAAAGAAAAACGCGATCCGTTTTAGGTGCAAAATCGTTGCTCAAACAGGCCAATACATCCGTAATTGATCATGGTCTCCTTTCCAGGG
Organism: Oculina patagonica; assembly: GCF_052425735.1. Classification (NCBI taxonomy): domain Eukaryota; kingdom Metazoa; phylum Cnidaria; class Anthozoa; order Scleractinia; family Oculinidae; genus Oculina; species Oculina patagonica. The sequence goes on from NC_135767.1 coordinate 18,839,113, forward strand.
TTTTCCAACGAATACGTGAAATATTTTTCGTCGAAAAAAAAAGATATGAAGAGTAGAAAGTAACGAAAACAAGACAGGCGATAAAAAGGAAAAGGAGCAAGAAAAAAAAATTCGGAAAGATTCAGCCCAAACAAAGTCCAAATTTAGCACTAAGGTGCAGGATTGCGGTTTATCAAAATATCATGATAGAATATCATTAGTTTGATAACTGATATTTTGATATCTCAGTGATATTTTGGTGATAACTGCATGATAATATCAAAAAATATTTTTCCGTTTTAAATATCAAAAATATCATTATCATATCGTATTTACATGATAGTTGCTAGAATACTTTTTGTTATCAAATTTTAAAATTATCATTATCAAGGTATCACTATCAAGTTAGAATCATATCATGTATCACTATCATTTTCAAATCTCACTCAAGCAATAACAGACACAATGATATTATGATATATCGTGATAATATCAAAATTGTCCACAAAACTACATAATCACATTGCTATTTACTCCTTTTAGACACCGCAAGATTAACTTTCGTAACACCCGATTTTGGCTTTTTTTAACTCACTCTTTGGCATTTTAATGGCTGTCATTCACAAACCAGAAAATATTTAGTTTGTACTGCGTCATTTTTCTTGCAACTTTCAAATACGTATTTAGTAAGATGCGGGTAAGATTTACGTATTGGGATTGTCTGGGGTTAATGTAAGTTATCGTTTAAAATTAGGGTTAGAGTTCAGAGGCAATGTTATTCAGGGTTAGCGTTTGAGTAAGGGTTAGGGTTAGGTTAGGGTTAAGGTTAGGTTAGGCTAGGTTAGGTTAGGTTAGGTTAGGGTTAAGGTTAGGTTAGGCTAGGTTAGGTTAGGTTAGGGTTAGGGTTAGGGTTAGGTTAGGTTAGGGTTAGGAATAGGGTTAGGTTAGGTTAGGGTTAGGGTTAGGGTTTAGGGTAAGTGCAGTATTCTGATAAAATCATGATTTATCACTCTATCACTGGGAGTAGAAGAAATACTACTTAATTAAATATTCTGATAATATCATGATTTATCACTATATCACTGGGAGAAGAAGAAATTCTATTTAATTAAATATTCTGATAATATCATGATAAATCACTCTATCACTGGGAGGAGAAGAAATACTACTTAATTAAATATTCTGATAATATCATGATTTATCATTCTATCACTGTAAGGAGAAGAAATACTACTTCATTAAATATTCTGATAATATCATGATAAATCACTCTATCACTGGGAGGAGAAGTAAAGTTAGTTAATTAAATATTCTGATAATATCATGATTTATCACTCTATCACTGGGAAGAGAAGAAATACTACTTCATTAAATATTCTGATAATATCATGATAAATCACTCTATCACTGGGAGGAGATCTAGAAGAAATACTACTTAATTAAATATTCTGATAATATCATGATTTATCACTATATCACTGGGAGAAGAAGAAATACTACTTAATTAAATATTCTGATAATATCATGATTTATCACTATATCACTGGGAGTAGAAGAAATACTACTTAATTAAATATTCTGATAATATCACGATTTATCACTATATCACTGGGAGGAGAAATAAAGTTAGTTAATTAAATATTCTGATAATATCATGATAAATCACTGTATCACAGGGAAAAGAGAAATAGTTACTTATTTAAGTATTCTAATAATATCATGATAACATATCTTTATAATCAGAGAAACCCCCATTGCGGAATATCAACAAAATCAACCCCTTATATCACCAAAGATATATCATGATAATAGCACTATCCTTTAGAAGAAACATATAGAAAAAAACGTGATATATCATAATTGACTATTAGTCCTGATATAATGATAATACGCAATACTGCACCTCTCTCAAATTTAGGCTATGTGCATGCACCAAAGTGAAATATCGTGCATTTTTACATGGAATCTTTGTAAAGATGTTTCTATAGTGTGAAAAAGTGCTTTTCTAGCAAAGTTTAGGGAAATTTAGCTTGAACTGTTTAAAAAACGCGTTTTTCGCGGAAATTCAGGAGTAAGAGGGTTAAACGACGGAGCGCGTTTAAATTGGCTTCTCCATCGAAGAGTCAATAAGACTTTCCAGTAGGATTGTAAATTTACTAAGAATGTTAATACGAAAATCTACGAAGCAAATAGGTGTTTATACGTAATCAGAAGCCTAAGAAAAGAATGATACAGCCAGAAGGATAAAGATAATCTGTTCAAAGCCATTGTCCTGCCAAAGATAACTTATGGACTACCAGTGTATGGTGCAAGTGCGTCGGACCTTAATGCAGTACAGTGTTTCCTTAAAAGGAGCCGCAAGCGACATTATATCTCTGAATTAATCAATATAAATGACCTACTTGTGAAAGCGGACAGCACACTATTTGAAAAAATCAGTACAGACGAAAACCACCCGCTGTATAATTTACTACCAAAGCGGCACTGTTCTACCCATCAATTGCGGTCAGCAAATATTGTATTACCCCTACTAAAAACTGAGCGTTTTAAGAATAGTTTTGGTAAGGGACTGGTCAATAAGTACCAGGGGGGGTGGGCCGGAGCAATTGGAAAAGTAGTGGCTTGAAAATTTGTGACCCACCCCTTCCTTCCGGTTTCAAAACTGGCTAACCCACCCCTGATAGGGGGTTGAAAATTACATGACCCACCCCCTTTTGCTCATAAAATTCATTATTCTGTAAGTGGTTGGAGGTTTTTGATTTGATATCAGCTTTTAAAGTGTGATTCCCTACAACATCACCCTAATTTTCCCTGATAAACACTGCAGTTCCGTATACGTCTTTTTCCATTTCTTAGCACACCAAAGAAGGAAAAAATGCTCATCGCTTATACAAGTCTTTTTTAAGTTTTCCATATATTTGTGTGTTAAGTCTACGAGAAAATTTAGACACAAACATATGCGAAAATTGAATCAGTACGTAATATTAATTCATAAACAATTATTCAAGAAATACAGAAATTGACAACAAAAACTGTCTACAACCACTGTCTATAACTTATATTTGCAAAGTGTTTAAGAAAAGAGTTTACTGGTGAAAGCCTAAAGTGCTGAGTGAATCAACGCAGCATGAAGACAGACAGGCAAAACTGACGTTATGATCATAAGCCATCTAGGGGGGGGTCAGGGGGCATGCTCCCTAGGCTTTTATAGATTGTGCTCCTAAAAGTGGCATATTATGCTACTAGCAGTGCTCAAAATTTTGCCAAATTATGCAAAAATTATGCCAGAATTCCCAAATTATGCTTCTGATTTCCGAAATTATGCTCACAAAATGACGTAGATTCTATACATAGAGGTGCGCAATAACGACACCAAATTATGATGTTTTTTAAATAAACTGTTGTTGTAAATTTATTTGTGTTTATGGCAGTTTATCACGGCCGTCAGCTGTCCAAATTAGCTGCTCGCATCTCTAAACCGTTTGTAAAATGCCTCCAACGACTTAACAATCACAATTGTATAGCTAAAACACGCATTGCAAGAACAAACTACCTAAATTTCATTTATTTCTGTAGAAAGTACACCATATTTACTACATTTTATGAATTTATGCTCCAAAGAGTGCTAAAAATTGCTAATTATGCCGTGGCAGTGCTCGTTTCACAAATTATGCTTTTTAGCTCCAATTATGTCAAAAATTATGCTAGCACAATCTATAAAAGCCTAATGCTCCCCCGGGAAATTTTTATATTTGAGCCTCCTGAAATCGCTAAAAAATCATTTAAAATTGGTCACTTCGAGAAATTTATCTATTTATACTGATATAAATAAGATGACCCACCCCCTACATGTAGATCAAAACTACATAACCCACCCCCTTTCTGCTCCGGCCCACACCCCCCCCCCCCCTCTACTTATTGACCAGTCCCTAATAGGTTAGCTTTTAGATATAATTTAGCAGTTAATTCTTAGTTTTTCCATAGTTTTTAATATAATTGTCATAATGTTGTAACTAATTTTTAATTTTTATTCTCATTCCTGTATTTAGCTCGTTTTTAATATTTTACCATTGTAACATTTGATATGTATTTTATCAATTGAAATAAAGACACTTTATTTATAAGAACATAAAAACCGGCATCCCTTTAGACATACATACATAAATAAATGATTTATTTAAGATGCAGAAAAAAGGACAATTAAAATACATCTTAACAAGCTTTAAAAGTAAGTTGTCGATGGTCTTCCCTTTCATTCATTCAATATGATTGACATATAATTGCAATTAACCTAATTTTTCATATGCCATATTGTGTTAATCTAAAGTCAAGACACATAAGCATCCTGCTAAAAAGCTTTTTTCGAATTAAAAAGCAAACATTACCTCAAAATTACAATAAAAATATACGCACTACCCATAATAAACGTCGATATTTATTTTCGTAATGGCAAAAACAAATTAATAAGAAAAACAGCATGACAAAAACGATTGCAGTAATAATGTTTTGTGCGCTAATAATTCTCATTTGACATTTTTCATCCGTGACACTTGGCGTTTCTCACGGATTTCTTAAATTAAAGCGATGGCTGTCAACACGTATATCTTTCACCCTTTTTTCCTGAAGAAAATCGTAAGTAATTCAGTCCTTCAAAACCCAGTTCTCTTCCCGTTACCTACTAAACTGTTATAGCTACGCATATTTTTACTTAATCCCCAAGTGCTTATCAAATAACCGTTTTTTCTTCTTTTTTTCGCAGATGGTACCGGGAACACTTGTATTTATATTTTCCTTGGCGGTAAAGATAAAAGCAGAAGAGAATGGCGTTTTCTTTAAAATCGAAGCAAACTCTTTTCTTTTTCATGAAAACAGCATTTGGAATGGAAAGGCAGACTCGTTACTGTCCTGTTCACAAATTTGTGCGAGGCAAGATGCTTGTAAAAGTGCAAATTTTATAGCAAGTGAAGAAACCTGTTTGCTTCTCAGTGAAGGACAAACAAAGCGGGAAGAAAAGCTTTTAGAACGAGACGGTTCTCTTTATTTGGAAAAGGTTTGTTATCAACATTTTTCATGACTCCAGAACTGTTTTTTTTTTACAAATTCTCATTTAAAATTTCTTGTTTTCAGTTCTTCTCGTGCCGTTGTTTCGTCTGGTTTGAGGAAATAGACTTGCAATAAATGTAAATAATGTAAAGATACTAAAAGACACTAAAACCTTGTTACTGCAAGAAAACAATATTTTTCGTTACGAAAAAGTGTAAGGGAAGAAAAAAGTTATTGCTTCATCGAGTTCACAATTAATTGATGCGGTTCCGAGCTTTTAAAGTAAAAAAAAAATACCGTTCTAAAAGAATTGTTTTGCCGAATTATTGTTTTAAGGATTACTGTATCTTCGTCTGTTACAATGATGAAACAAAATAATAAAAGATTTATTCACTTTACAGGTTGGATCTCCTGAAATATCCAGTTCACCTGGTGAGTAACAAATCGTCATATTCTAGACATGTTAGCTCGGTCTTATTTTGACGTTTCAAACCAAGTCTCTCTGAAGTAGGTATCATGGCAGAGGGAGCATTTTTTCTACACTGCTCTCAGTCCGCTGGAGCCTGCATCAAATGATCAGTAAGGTCATAAATGTGTAATGCCATGACTAACGGAACATACTTTGTGTAGGTACCACTCAATCGTCCGCAGTCTCATCCTGTCAGGCCCTCTGCAGCCAATCTCCTCTTCCTTCCTCGGGTGTTTATTGGATTGATCCTGATGGTGGGTCCCAGTCCAACGCATTCAAAGCTTACTGTGACATGGAGACAGATGGAGGAGGCTGGACTCTAGTGTGGAGCTATACATTCACTGATTATAGCAACTTTCAAGGTATGAGCTCAAACGCAATCACGCCAAGACCAAATTGGCAAGTAAATTCCGTTGTGAATGTTCCCATCTCGACGACTCCTCCATTGAACGAAACAGACTACAACGCCATAAACTTCTCGCAGTGGAAACAACTTGGCAGAGAGATCCTGATCAAAAGCAACATCAACAACTGGTTGACCTGCCATCCAGGAACTGGAAGTCTGGTTGATTGGCAGCAAGGGAGCGTCAGCTGTCAGATCATCAAACACGTGACAGACACATGCAATGCTACGTTAGCGCCTTCCATGTTTTCTCCTAGCCAAGGCTTTGGACCGATGTTCTACTCAAGTACTTACTGGGGAAGCACTTACTATTATTTCGAAGGCTACACAGGGGATCACTGGCCTACCCATGATCCTTGTGGAACAAACCGAGGAAATCAAGTAAAAAATGTGGTCAACCCACATGGGAATATTTTCATTCGAGCCTAAGAGCGATGTAAGCTTTCATTTACGTTCATGCAATATTGCAATAGAAGAAAATTCGAAGTCAAGTTGACAAAAGCACAATTTCTCACATGTATATTTAAAATGTACAGGCAAACAATCCGTATAATTATATATTTTAGACTGGAACTTTGGCGCTTGCAGGACTTAAAGCCAAACGTTCCCGACATCTGACGTTCGCAGGCAATTCTTTGTAGAAGTAACGCCAAAAAAGTTATATTTAATAAAGGATGATGTAAAAAAAAAGAAAGGTCTACGTTATTTTTTCTCCTCCACGTCTTCGTTATGTTGGAAGTTTGATTAAACTTAATGTAGAACGTGTTTCACAATCTGCAGCGGTTTAGTTAAAAAATTATAAACCGGTCTTTGTAATTGATGACAGGTATCAATATTCGTTTGGTTGATAATTTTTTTCCGCCGTTCAACCGCGAACACCTCCAAACTAAACCAAAATTCATTTCCGGTTGCCAAACTGTTTTGCATAACCGTCCTTGTGAGGAAAGGCTCAAGTATGTCGCCTTTTTCATACCTAACTGAGAGATTGAAAGTATTTATTGATCTTACGAGCTCAACACGAAATTGAGGAACAATAGCCATTGTTTGTTTGGTTTAGTGATTGGCCAAAAACCAAAATCTCCTAGCAACGGTAAAAGGTTTTTCCTACCCATCTTATTTCGCCGTAACACCAAATTCAAATTAGTTTAGCATCCATGACTTCTCGGTTCAACAAAAGCTTGGTTACCCATTTGTTGTAAACTAATTCGAACAACGAAAGTAAAATGATGACTTTAGTGGTTAGTTATTGGCTTTATATTTAGACGAACTCCACTTATCCTATAGCTCATGCATGTACGAATGACACCATTTCAAACTTGTGTTTTAAAATATTGCAGGCATTCAATTCGAAAAATTCCTAGATTGAAACTTTGTCATTGGAAGAACTAAAAAGCAAAAACAGCGATTATTTTGATTTTACCCGCCTATTTTTATGCTTCCCTAGTGACTCTGCGTTGTGACTTTTGAATAAACCTATTTAAAAAACGAGCCCAAATAAGCCGACCCAGTGGGAAATTAGCCAACCCAGTGGCTTTTTCCAGATTCCACTGGGTCTGTTACAGAGAGGTGTAGTAAATAACTTACACCATTGTTTAAATTTAAAAACTAAAAGCTTGAACTTACCTCATATATGTGGAAACATAATTTACAATCTCCAGCTTCCTTTAATTAATAGTGTAAAAATTATATACTGGTTTTTGTAGTCGCTTGATTGATAAGCAAAGCAGTTTGAAGACGCAGTTGACCGGAATATGATTAAATAATCACATTTTTAAATTAGTGGCTTTAATTTCAATTAAAGAAAAAAAAAAACACTGCAGCCAGCCGAAATATTATAATTTCTTCTGGACGTTTCTAATGATTACCGGAACTAATGGCCCTCCGGAAAGAAAGTAAATTTATCAACGGTCCAAGCGAAGTAAACAAAAGTGACTAGGTCGTTAAAAAAGCTTAATTTTAAAAAAGCATTTTTACTTTGGCCGGTAATATCCGCGAGTGAAAGATACTTTGAGCATACGGTCAGTATTGTGTTAATAAAGAGAAACATTGAAAACGAACTTGCGAGCTAATGAACAAACGTTATTTACAAAATACAAAAACTAACTCGAAAAATTCATTTCATAGGCACTTAAAAAACGTAGCACGGAAATTGAAAATTTTCACGAGTAGTCATTATTAAATAATAGTTATTAATATTATAAATCATAAAGATAATTTTATTTCCCGCGCCTCTCCGTGTCAATTTCAAGGCAAAAGGATACTCTAGAAACGTTGATTTGCATTTTTTAGAACGATTGATTACGTACAACCTTTTTGAACCGATAAATGTTTATCTGAAAAGCGGGTTTTAAGTAAGCACTTTTTATATATATTAACAAAATGCCAACAAAGCCTCAAGATATTATGTCTTTTGAGGATAAAATTCGATTGCAATATAAATACAAAATTGTCATTAAAACTGCGATATTTACTTAAGGAATGACAAAATATGTATATATAGACCAAAAACAGGACGTCAATATTGATTGATGTAATAACATCATTTTATGCGCACTTTAGTGAATTCGTATTTGTCATTTCCCATCAGTTAGTTCTTAAATTAGCGCATACATGTCGCCAGGGGTATCCTTCGACCCTTCTTCCTCAAGAAAATCGTAAGTAATTCGATTCTTCAGTTCTTCAAAACTAAACGCACTTTCAGTAATATATCAAGCCTACAAATTATATATATTATATATTATATTATTTCTCAGTCCAAGATCACATTTATTTTTTCCCTTACTGCAGATGTTGCTGGCTACAGTTGTATTTATGTTGTCCTTGGCGGCAAAGATAAAAACAGACGAACATGGTGTTTTCTTCAAAATTGAAGAAAACTCTTTTCTTTTTCATGAAAACGCTTTTTGGAATGGAAAGGCAGACTCCTTAATGTCTTGTTCACAGATGTGTGCGAGGCAAGATGCTTGTAAAAGTGCAAATTTTATAGCAAGCCAAGGGACCTGCTCACTTCTCACTGATATTCAAACAAAGCAGTCAAAAAGGCTTTTAAAACAAGACGGTTCTTTTTATTTGGAAAAGGTTTGTTATCACTTAATTTCTTGTCAGATCTCTATATGTAGGCCACTACATTTGACTTAATGCCTGATATTTGACAACTGTCTGGCATTAATTAAAACGAACTTAAAAGTGTCCTCGCTATTTCCATGCTTCTTAAAAAAATGTATTGACTCTCATGTAGCTTTCCCCAATTCAGGAATATGATTAATTAAATTAACTGTATAAAAACGTTTTCGTGTTTTGGTATTGACCTGTCGTAGCATAAAGCTTATATTAAAGCGCTAAACGTAAACACTTCTGCAAGAGTAATTTTTTTTTCATCCTAGAAACCAAGGAAAAGAAATATCAGTGCTCAAAGTTCTCTTTTTCACTGGTTTAAAATTTTTAAATTTTTAAAACACTCTTTTATCACTTTAATTATCGACTTGTCAGTTTTTTGGTGTTTGTTTCCTTGTATGTCTTCTTTTTTTTTTTGAGGGGGGGGGGATGTCACTTCTCTCTAATATTTATTTCAAGTTTTCCTGAATTAGTATCATTCATTTTAAAGGTTGTCTCTCCTGGAATTCCAAATTCACCGGGTAAGTAATGTTACTTTTTAGTTAAGAAGTTTAGGGGTCGATAGTACTTAATTTTGGTATAATAACGCTTTGGATATTATTAAGCGATAATAACTAATGATAAAAGCACACAAACCAACACCCAATCAATAATTTGTCTCTGTTGGAAAATTAAAATTGGTGAGTGGGGTGGTAAATATGGCTGATCTAGTTTATAATTTTAACGATAAAAGGTGTACATTTAGTAACAGTGGTAAAATTGTAAAATATTTCAATATTTTGGGTCATGTTCATGAAAACCAATGATTAAAAATGTCTTATTCACGTAGGCAACACTCGATTTTCAGCGGTGCCCTCGTGCCAGGCCCTACACAGTCAATCTTCTTTTCCTTCCTCGGGTGTTTATTGGATTGATCCTGATGGTGGGACCCAGACAAACGCCTTCAGGGCTTACTGTGATATGGACACTGATGGAGGAGGTTGGACCCTAGTATATAGCTATACATTCACAAATTATGTTCATTTTCAAGATAACTCGAACGCGATCACACCAAGACCAAATTGGCCAGCAGTCTCTAAAGTAGATGTTCCCGTCTCGACAACTCCTCCCCTGAACGAAACAGACTACAACGCCATAAACTTCTCGCAGTGGAAACAACTTGGCAGAGAGATCCTGATCAAAAGCAATATAAACAACTGGCTGATATGCCATCCGGGAACTGGAAGTTTGGTTGATTGGCAGGACGGAAACATCAGCTGTCGTGTTACTAAACACGTGACGGATACGTGTAACGGAACTGCGCCGCCTTGGGACTTTAAATCGAGTAATGCCTATGGGCCGAGATTCAGGACTTCTGCTAATTACTATTATTTTGATGGATACACAAGGAAAAACTGGCCAACTCATGATCCTTGTGGAAAAAATGCGGGAAATCATGTGAAAAATGTGATTGATCCACATGGGAACATTTTTATCCGAGCATAAGAAACTATAGTATCGTCGAATACAACGCAATAAAGTTCCCAGAGAAAGTGTAGCTTAATATTGATCTTTTGAAACCTAGCATGTTTATAAGAAACACGTTTCCCTCCAACATGCATTGTTCACATAAGGTTGTTCAATTCCAAACAACTGCCATCGATCAGGTCACTCAATGCACCGCCTGATGTATATTAAACTCTTTACGCCGTGAAACATGATGTCTCATTCGTGATAAAAAATGATCAAAACTAGTTTACTGGTTTACATATTTGCAAACCAGAACGTATGTTTGCTGTTTTATCCAATACTGATAGCATCAAATATTTTAAATCTGCTTAATGATAAATATCAATTTGCATTAATAGTAATGTTAGCTCTGAAGAGTTGGCGGTTTATCAAGGCATTCTCGTTCCTGAATTCTCATAACCTGTCTTCTTGTCAATGTACAATATCGTAAAGAGAATATAATTATAATTTGCAGTTAATGAAGGAGTTAATAAGCTTTTCATTATTCTAACTGATAGTTGAAACTTATAAAGCAGTGTATCTTGTATGCTTCTTTTTCTCGATCTTAGCTTCCAGTCCACTTTCTCGGTAAATTGCGCATGCAGATTACCCTAACCGGAAACAATTTTTGTCAGCCGTGTAATATCACACCTACTTTAAAAATAAACAAAGGAAAATGTGTTGCGTGAAACTCGAGTAACTGTCCGCACAATCTCTGTCTTTTAAATATAGTATATTAAAAATATAGGGTCAGTTCGTAATTTGACCATCACAAGTTAACAAAAATTTATTTTACCCCAATATTGTATATAAAGCCGTGCAAGTAATTATAACGAACTAGTAATCCATTGTAAATGGTGACTGTTTACTCGCTTAGCATAGTGTAGATAACTATTGTAATTAGCTTTTGTGTGTATTGTGGGTATTGTATGTGTGTTTATTGCAATAAAAATACAGGGCAAAAGTAATGTCTTAGCTGATAGCATACCCCGAGTGAAAAAAAAAAAAAAAAAAATACCCCGAGTGAGTGAAAGTCAACTTATAAAAGATACTTTCTTATTGAAGATAAGTCGCATTTGAAGTGTTTATTATTGCTTGGTAATCGAACAGAATGAGATATGTAAATGATTTTAGATCATGACACTCTAAATAACGTGATCTCGGAAACGAGAAATTTCCATCAAAATTATGATTTTTTTATTCAAAACATGCACATGCCAAATAGTAAAGTTTGCAAACCTCAAAAATGCTTTTAAAGTACAACAAGATTCTATTTTAATTTATCTGCTGTTGTCCAATTTCAGTTTAATACTTCATGATGTTTATGACAACATAACAAAGGTTTATTGAAACAGAACATCTAAACAAACTAAACATAAAAAAAATTAACATTGCAAACCGTGTAATTATCGCCAAAAACAAAGTTATTTGTCATGACAGCTGCAAACATTGGTAATTATTAATGCCATGTTAATTATTTAGCAGAAAAGGGATCTGTTACAAAGATCCGCATAACACTTTGTCAGAAGACTTTATGAGTTTAAAGAGGCCTTGAAAATGATACATCAAGTAAAGGTATGAATTGTTTTCTGTAATTTGAAGACAAGATGGTCCTATATTTCGAAGCAGAACAGTCAAACTATTTATAAACCTAAATCAGTACTAAAAAAGTTAAGACTTCATTTCACACGTCATGTTTTTGTATAAATGCAATTCATATTCTGTTTATTGCTTATTTTTTTGTATTTTCTTTTATTTTTTGGAGTTTAAATAAAGTTTTGTTGTAAGACCAATTGCAGTGCTACATTGAACGAATTACAATATTTCACTAAACCTACACAACGTAACGTACTGACAAATCAAAGCAAAATTTGGTGAAACTAAATTAACTAAAAAAACTACCTCCGACGTTGGCATTTTCAGGTTTAGGTTTACTTGCTACAAATAGAAAAGGTGACATATAAGAAGAATCTAAAGAGAATTCAGTCCAACATGAAATAAGAGCGATCAGAGGCTCCCATTTCGTGTAATGGCATATAATTAAGATTGTTGCTCTCTTTCTCTCAACGAATATCCTTGCTTATAGATATAACAGAGTACTTAAAAGTATTAAAATGGAATTTAGCCTGTGGTAATTTTCACAAACATACAAGCGGTAAGCATATTTATTCAATTTAACATTCTCGAATTAGGATCAAACCTTGCCAAAAGGTCACAATCGTGTTGTAACCTATATTTTAGAATGAACGAAATCGCATCGATAGCAGTAACAATTTAAATAAATTCCATGTCCAGTAATATATGTATCACATATCTAAAACAATAAAAACTCTCAAACAAGTTACCCCTCAGATCAATTTTAATTTTCTGAATCGCTGTTGTAGTTTACAATAAGTACATTTATTTCCATTTAACATTTCGTGGGTGTATTTTTCTGAATTTTGTTTTCCAAACTGTTCACATGATTACGTAACAATTGAACAATAAAAAAGCAAACCAAAGAAAGTCATTCTATCTTTTACTATTATTTTCAATCAAAGTCTTATTAACTATTTCTCGCTTCATCTGGAAACCAAACACAAAAAATAGACGAGAATAATACAGGCAGTATAGAAATACTACCGACCACTTACAATAAATATACTTTTGAGTCTATCTTTTGAGTATGGAAATTTGATGAAAGACTCTCGCTTCGTGTTTGACGCATTGCAGTATATAAATTTTTTTTAAGCCAGGCCAAATGAATGACCTTACCTATTACTAAAACCTAAAAGATAAGTGATAAATAATAATTCTGATTCGTGTACTTGAACCTTTAGTCCGACAATTTTCGTGACCTAACACATTTCATGTTTTTTTCAGATGTTGGCAGTTGCAGTGTTTTTCCTTCTCTAAACAACAAACACAAGAGCTGAAGGTCGACAACAAGCTGTGTTCGAAACAAAGAACAACTCTGTTTTATCCGACAAAAGTCCTATTTCTGAAGTAAGATCAGATTCGCTGATGTCCTGTTCACAGCGATGTGCCAGAGACAAACGATGCAAGAGTGCTAATTTTATAACAGACGAGAGAAAGTGTTCTCTACTGGACAAAACGAGGAATACTCATTCACGGCTCTTTGGGAAACAAGTCAATTCAATTCACCTGGAAAAGGTAACAGTAAATAGTGATCTGCCATATACGAATTTGCAAGTATAACGAGCATCCAGAATGAAAAGTTGCCACATAATCACGATCACTCACTCACTGCCCATTGTGCCCACTGGCACGTAGGGCAGCAACAAAGGTCCTCCACTGCTGTCTGTCTTTGGCCAGCTGTTGGATGGTGTTCCAGCTTTGGTTTAAGCCCCTCAATTCTGTCTCTACTGTACGTCGCCATGTATTCTTGGGCCTGCCGCGCTTGCGCTTTCCTTCGGGTGTCCAGTATAGTGCTGTCTTTGTGATGGATTCGTTTTCCTTTCGGATGACATGGCCAATCCACCTCCAGCGCCGTTGCATAATAATAGTACCCATGTCCTCACGATATCTATACAAAAAAACCTTTTTGAGGCCAGGAAAATGAAAGGGGATCTTAAACTGTGTAAACTAGAGATCAGAAAACATTAGACAAGTGTCATTTTCTAACCGTTGCAAACATATAGCAAAGTACATGTATTTTTTTTTAAGCTTAACAGCGATTTTTTTACTATTTTCTACGAAATTCTGCACTCTTGTAACAAACACACGATTAAACCTTATCCTTGCCGTGAGGTTTGGAATTTTTTTTCTAAACAAAGTCAGTACAAACAAACAGGACATGCACATGTAAAGATGGCTAAAAATCCGCCCACCGAGCACCTATAGAGGGAAGGGATGGATAATTAGCTCAGTATCGTGGGGAAGTAAAATTACAGATACTAGGAAAAAGCAACATTCGTATCAGGACGACGCAAGTTGATAAGTTGCATAAACTGAATAATAATTAACTGATTTTACTGTCAGGTGGGTTAGAATTTCCCATTTTAACCGGGTAAAAATAACACCATTAATGTCATTAATTATATTCACTAATAATAAGTGCAATTTATATACCAACTAATGTAAAATAAATTTTAAGCACATTACAAAAATATTTGTTTAACCATGTTACTTTAGTTATCTGCTTTAGAATCTGTTTAGCCTGATTTCTTAATAGACATTTAATATTTATATAAGAACCATTTTGAAATTAGTCTTTTGACGAAAATCAGGTCTTATACGTGAATTTTCTTATTTAAAAAAGTGTATTGTATTCTTTATAAAACAACCTTATTGGCGCAAGAATTACTTAAATCTCTTCTGAAACGAGCTGAGAGGTTGAATTCTTAACACATTAACGTAAACTAAACTTACCGGTATAATAATTTTTATTTGGTAAGCGATTATTGTTAATGTTCAAATAACACGAGTCTTTGTTTTTGTCGTTTCGCAGATTAATTCAGACCTTGGTAAGTTAAGCCAGAATTTATTTAAAACTTTCTTTATTTTTAAATCTCTTTTTTGTACTTCGTACTACTGTACTCATAGTTTTAATCAGGCGGTTGTGAACTCGAACCCTCTCTTCCCCTTTAACTTCAACTCACAATCTCTACCCTTAAAATATTGTTATTTGTAATTTGCTTAGATTTTATCAATTGACTAGGCATGTCACCTTCAACTATACTGAGCAAAACAACTGTATTGTAATTATTTCAGCAATCACAAATTATTCTTCATCAAAACAACTCTTGTAAACTTTTTTCTTGTAAAAGTTCTTGTAAATTTCCTATTCATCGTTTACATACAGCTTCTTGTTTCTGTAACATAGGATCAACAAAAGAGCTGGCTGTTCCCTCGTGCAAGGCCCTCCCCCGAGCTCTTCATCCCAGTGGTGTATATTGGGTTGACCCAGATGGTGGATCCCATGCCAACGCGTTCAAGGTTTACTGTGAAATGGATACTGATGGAGGAGGCTGGACTCTAGTGTGGAGTTACACGTTTACCGACTACGAGCATTTTTCGGCCACCACAAACGCTGTTACTCCAAGACCTAACTGGCCAGCAGGGAATTCAGATGTCCCAATATCTACTTCCCCACCACTGAATGAAACCGACTACAATGCCATGGAATTTCCGTTGTGGCGGCAGTTTGGAAAGGAGATCCTCATCAAAAGCAACATCAACAACTGGGTTGTTTGTTCACCGGATACAGGAAGTTTGGTTGAATGGCAAAATGGAAACGTCACTTGTAAGATTGTCAAGCGCGTAACTGACATGTGTGCAGATGGGCCGCCGCCGATTTCATATTTCACAAGAAATAATTGCGGAGCAAACTTAAAGCGTACCATTGGGGGAGCATCATCTTATTATCATTTTGAAGGTTGCACAGAAATTCGCCACCCCGCACATGATCCCTGTGGTCTGAATCAGAACAATGGCCTGAAAAATGTGGAAAATCCTCATGGGAATATTTTCGTTCGCTAACAACTGTTTGTTCATTCAAGATCAAATCGAACGTTTCTTCAAAGTAAGGGCCTGTTTATATGGAGGATAGTTGTCCCTGGTAGGAGGGTTACCCTCCATACTGAGCCACCCCGGGCGAGAGAGCTTTTCATACGTTTCTTTATAAATAGCTTCGAACTGTTTATATGAGAAATTGCAAAGTTGGCTCGGGGGGGGGCAGGGTGACCCTGGATGGAGGGTCACTTGCTTTGAAGGTAGAGTGGCCTGGGAGCGAGCCAACTTTTTTCCATATAAACAGTTTGGTTATTTTTGCCTCGCCTACCAGGGACAAGTTGACACATATGGAGCATACGCAAATGCTGCAATTGGCCAAAACAACATCGAAGTTGGCAGTAAAGTTGTCCATAATGGTCGTCGTCGATGTTTCAGGGTTCCTAATTTTTGAAAAGGCAGCCATAATAGATATTTCAAAATAACTCTCGCCAGTCTTTTGAACCGAGAGGGCCAAGTTTTGGCTCGGTCAAGAGGGACAACTTTCTCATATAAATGCTCGGTATAAGATAGCTCGGAGGAGAGGGTAACCATCCTACCAGGGACAACTCTCCTCCATATAATCAGGCCCCAAGGCCCTGATTACAAGGCACATTTCAGCTCTGGTTTCCGGGCTGAAATCTCAGCTCCACTTCCAGAAGAAATCTCCTTAAAAAGACGTCTGCGTTTGCGACGTTTGCGTTTGCTGAATAGTCTGAAAAACCTCTCGGTATTCAAATTTTAGCCCGGGCTGATAATGTGAGCTTACGAATTCTCAGGGATGGTCGCAAAAATCTTTTAGCCTGGCAAACTGGGCTGAAATTCGCCATGTAATCACGCCCTAAATAATCCAATATTTGCACAAGGTATTCAACAATTCCATTTTTCAATGGGTGCACGTGAAAAGGAAAAAAAAAATTAGTTAATAAATCACTTCATTGAAGTTTCAAAGTATTTAGCACTGCTCTGCTAATTTAGTCACTGTAAATAAACAAACAAAAAGCGTAAATAAACAAAAAAGTCTTTTAAAACACGTTAAAAATCCCAATTGGCAGAAGGTAGACCAGTTGACCATTTACAAATCGCGAGAGAGTTGAATTCGCGACTACCGAGCGCAAGTCCAGTTGTCAATCTACCATCAAAGCGCTAACAGCTGGCAAACAACCGACGCTTTTTCTTTGATAGTTACTGATAAAATATGTTTTTTCTTGCTAAGAATTTACTAGTTACATCGTATTTTCTTAAAAGTTTCATGACTTTTTGAAACATTGAAATTTGGAAGGTACCGTGAGGGTGGTCCCTTTTGTAGAACAACTTCTTACTTAATCTTTGAATTAGATTTAAACCTTACTAAATTTGAATCGTTGTAGAAATAATGATGCCGGTTAACAATAAAGGTTGAATAAAAGCAGAAAGTTGGTTTTTGTTTTTGAACCTCTTGAAAAATGGTCCAAAATGTACTATCAACCTGAAGGAATAGTTAATTAAACAAACATTCAATTGTTAAATTAAAAAAACTAAACGTTTGAACGCACCCTAAATATGTGGAAAAATAATTCACAATCTCCAGTTGTTGTTTTTTTTTAATTTATAGTCTAAAAATTATATACTGGTTTTTGTAGTAGCTTGATTGATAAGCGAAGCGATTTGAAGACGCAATTGACAGGGATATGGATTATCAAAAAAATACATTTCAGTGGCTTTCATTTCAGTAAAAGAAAAAAAAAACAGGACGTTTCTTACCTGTTTCTAATAATTCTCGAAGATAATGGCCCTTCGGAAAGAAACGGTCCAAGCGAACAATATTGATTATGTCGTTAAGGATAAAATGAAGATTTCGGACTCCAAAAGCTTTATTTAAAAAAAGGATTATTGCACAGGTCGGTAATATTCTTTTTTTTTTTCCACCTGGATCGTACGGAAAGTCATTTTTATATATATATAACTGGATTTATGAAAACGTGGTCAAAGAAAAGCCGGTGACCTGAGTGTTTTTGACCAAGTACATTACACTGCGATGTGGCCTAAAAACATGCCGAGAAAGAAAAAAAAATGAACTACAGCGCTGAAAGGTAGAAAAGAGAGAGGAGGAGAGAAAAAAAGTCTTACATTCACTTTAGATTTTATATCGTCTACTTTGAAACGCGTTTACGTCGATTTGCGCTAACAACGGTAAAAATTTCACTAACCTGGTTTTCATAAATCCAGTCATATACATATTTATTATATAGCAGCAAGTGAGGATATCGATGACGTCATTTCCCGCCTTTGCACGGTTGTTTGTGCAAAGCTGCCAACGCCGATTGGAAATGGCGAGCTATCGATTCGTGAAGTTCAATGAAACCAAAATAAATGCCTTACTGAGGAGCAGGAAAATGCTAACACGAAGAAGAAAACTTCTTATGACTTGAAATTATTCAAAAGAGCTTCTTGCTTGTGGAAAGTCAGACGAAGAGAGGAAAAATTCATATCTTCGCGCCGCCGTGTAATATCCTCTATATATATATTTTGTCAACTGCAAGACCCTATACCGTACCTTATATATGTGGAAAATCAATTCACCGTCTCCAGCTGCTTTTAATTAATAGTTTAAAAATTACATACTAATTTTTGAAGTTGTTGACGGATATCAATATTAATTCGCTTGATTTATAAGCGAAGCGGTTTGAGGACGCAACTGACCGGAGTAAAAGAAATAAAGATACAAAAAATCACATTTCAGTGGTTTTAGTTTCAAGTAAAACAACGGAACTGCAGCCAGCCCAAGGTAATATTTTAACTCCAAGACATTTTTAGTGATTCCTGAAAAAAATGGCCCTCCGGAAAAAAAGAAAGAAAAAAAAAACACGATAATTTATCAACGCTCGAAGCGAACAAAACGAAAGTTACCTTGTAATTAACGAAAGTTAAATAATAATTATTGCATAGGCAGGCAATATCCGTGTGTACAAAAAAAATCAGAACATACGGTAAGATTGTATTTACATTGAGAAACAATGAATTGAAAACGAGCTTTCGAACTGATGGGTAACTTTAATAAACAAAAAAATGGTTCGAAGATCCATTTCATAGGCATAACAAAGGTGGCACGGAAATGGAAAATTTCATTAGTAGTTATTAATTAAATAGTAGTTCAATATTATTAATCATAATGATAATAATCATTTTGAATTCCACCCTATACTGCTTCGATCTCAAGGCAAGAAGATATTTGCAATAAACAGGTATATTTTGTATTGTGCAAAACGGTAGAACACATACAACTATTTTTCTAATCGATAAATGTTCATCTGACAAACGGGTTTTAAGCACTTCCTATATATATAACAAAAATGTCAACAAAGCCTCAAGATATTATGTTTCTTAAGGAAAATTGATTGATAAAAATAAATACAAAATTTTCATTAAAACGTCGTTATTTATTCAAGGAATGACATAAAGAAATATTCATAGAACAGGACGTCAAAACTGATTGAAGCAATAATGTTATATGCACTTCAGAAAATTCTCATTTTGTCATTTCCCATGATTGATTCTTACATGAACATGTATACACCCGTCGTCAGGGGTATGCTTCACCACTTCTTCCCCAAGAAAGCCGTAAGTATCTCAATTCTGATCTTCAAAACTGAACCCACTTTCAAGCCTGCAAATTCGAGATCTGGTTTATTATTTCTTATTTCCAAAATGACTTTTATTTTTTCCTTCACCGCAGATGCTGTTGGCTACACTTGTATTTATACTGTCTTTGGCGGAAAAAATGAGAGCAAAAGAGAATGGCGTTTTCTTTAAAATCGATGAAAACGCTTTTCTTTTTAATGAAAACAGCATTTTTAATGGCAAGGCAGATTCTTTGTTGTCCTGTTCACAAATGTGTGCCAAGCAAGATGCTTGTAAAAGTGCAAATTTTATAGCAAGCCACGGAACTTGCTCACTTCACACTGATGGTCAAACAGAGCAGGCAGAAAATATTTTAAAACGAGACGGTTCTTTATATTTGGAAAAGGTTTGTATAATGCGATCAGAACCTTGTCAGAGTCTCAAGATCCATTTTAATGGGAAAAAAAATAAATTTAAAATTTGTATAGGCCAATATGTTTAACTAAATGCCGGATATATGACAACTGTCAACATGACATTAATTAAAAGAACTTAAAAACAATTTGTACTCGTTATTCAACGACTATAATTCTAAGATTCCAACCAATTTTTATGCTTCTAAAAACACCAGTAGTTGTTTCTTACTCGATAATATGATAAATTTATGTATGTATGTATGTTGTTGTTATTGTTGTTGTTGTTTTTTCATGTCGATTTTTAGTCCGGTCTGAATTAAAAAGACGAATTTCAATCAAAACCATAAATATGGGATTAATATGAAGACAGCACCAAGCGTAAACATGAAAACATCATGAAAACGACGGCTAAAGGCAGGGCTCGACATACATGCAGATGTTTTCAAAGCCCCGTCCGGTAGTCCTGTTTGGAAAGTGACTTCTCATGCTCACTTGCCCAGTAAGCAAGGGCACAGGAAAGCCGTACCGACTAAACTATAGTTACAAAAAATACAATAATAAACTAATGTAATCACGTAACTGCCCCACGCATAGCATAGAGTTGCTTGCCCGAAGGATAAGCTTGAATTCACGTTTTAACCTTTTAAAATTTTGCCCTTTTAAATTTCAATTTAAATTTTTTTCTTAAAAACCTTTTATCGGGATTAAAATTTACTATCAACACCATTTTGAAAAGATGGAAATACTTTTTACTTTATTTGCCTTCTATTTGTTTGATTTATTGTATAAGGTTTTTCTATTGGTGTCACTTTTTACTAGTTATGATTAATCCTTAATAATTAACATTCCGTTTACAGGTTGGCTCGCCAAGAATCTCAAATTCACCGGGTAAGTGCAGTGATTATGAGTCATTTTTGAATGACCCATAAAAAAATAACATAATTTTGGTTAAAATGCTAAGAGATTGATAGTAACTAACTTCGGTGTCACGCCTTTGAAAGCAATAATACACTCTTTTTTTAAGCCCATACATTTTCTTGAATTTTGGGGCAAATCTCAGCCTCAACGTTCTTATAAAAATGGTTCTAATAAAATAAAAGAGTGTACTTAACGACGAAAGAACTCAAACCAGCACACAGTCAAAAATTTTCCCAGTACGAAAATTAAAATCGGTGAGCATGGATGCCATAAACAACGATTTATTCCCTGGGCCCGGTTGTTCAAAACTCCGATTAAACTAACCAACGATTAGGCCTAATCGTCGATTAAAATCACTAACACCGGGTTAGCTAATCGGTGGAATTGAGAACGTTGTTCAAAGCCCGATTAAAGGCACGATTAGTTAATCGTTGATTAACGGTTAGTACTTAGTGTAAAACAATTTGTATTGTCTCGCTAATCGACGTTTAGTATCCCAAAAAGTAATTCTCCTTGAGTAAACACTGCGATGGTTCCCAATATGGCGTCCGCAGTGTCGCATGTGGTAAAAGGAAAACAGCTGTCGCGACGTAAAACTAACTGGTCCGATTCGAAAATAATCATTTTTCCAGTCGCATTAAATCATAGTGATGACTAGCATTTGGGAAATTGGTTTCAGAGCGTGACCACGCTTCGTTAGACTTTCTCAAAGGGCGACTTGGTGCAAGTCTAACGCTTCGTAAATCTGCCTCTACGAGGTTTGTAATTTACTCTGAATTTACTGGATGTATTGAATTATTTGTACAATTATAGACGCTCTGCCGCGGCGAGGCCGTAGTTCTTGTTTATTTTGTATTGTATTTATTGTTTTATAAAGCTTAAAATAAAGCTTACACAGAAAAGAAATGTACAGCAAGAAGTAAATAAAACTATTTTAACGTTAAAGGTCGTAGTTCTTGATCGCAACAAGCCAGTATGTATGGTGTCGTTATATTGATAACTTCGCAGGCGTCTTTGTCTCACAAACAACAAGTCCGCCATTTTTCCAGTTTAATCGGCCGATTAGTGAGTTAATCTTCAACCGGAGCAGTGTTAAATTTAACCCTTAGTTTAATCGTTGATTAGCGCTAATCGGGCTTCGAGCAACGCAATCTAATCGCGCGTTAAAATTTAATCGCCGATTAGCATATTTAATCGCTGATTAGCGCTAATCGGAGTTTTGAACAACCGGGCCCTGGTGTACAAGGTAACCTTCTTAACATATTTTAATAATTTGGGTCATGATTAAAAAACGTACTTTATGTTGTAGGTACTAGTGAATCGTCAGCCCTCTCGTGCCAGGCCCTACACAGCCAATCTCCTCATACTTCTTCGGGTGTTTATCGGATCGATCCTGATGGTGGGTCCCAGACTAACGCGTTCAGGGCTTACTGTGATATGGAGACTGATGGAGGAGGCTGGACTCTAGTGTGGAGCTATACATTCACAAACTACGGTCATTTCAAGTATAACTCGAATACAATTACACCAAGACCAAATTGGCCAGCAGACCCTAGATTGGATGTTCCCATCTCGACAACTCCCTCATTGAACGAAACAGACTACAACGCCATAAACTTCTCGCAGTGGAAACAACTTGGCAGACAGATCCTGATCAAAAGCAACATCAACAACTGGTTGATATGCCATCCGGGAACTGGAAGTTTGGTTGATTGGCAGGACGGAAGCATCAGCTGTCATATTGCTAAACACGTGACGGATACTTGTAACGGGACCGCACCGCCCTGGGACTTCATTTCGAGTAATGCCTATGGACCGCGATTCAGGACTTTAAAGAATTACTATTATTTCGATGGCTACACGGGAAGTCACTGGCCTACTCATGATCCTTGTGGAACAAACAACGGAAATCATGTGAAAAATGTGATTAACCCACATGGGAACATTTTCATTCGAGCCTAACCGAGATGTTTAACGGATTTAAAATATGTCAAAGCGCACTTACGTTACGCTTAATTTAGATTGAAGAAGTTCAGCTTAGACTTCTACGATCATGGGGTAATCATGCAATGTTGATATAAACAGCAAACAGAACATGAATGCTGTGTAATTAACATTATTTGTTTTATTTTTCAATTATCTTTAATTGTTAATTGCATGCATATTTTTCATTTATTCATTAACTCTTTTTCGTATTTTAGAGTTTTGTTTGTGTTAAACTTTTCCTTTCTTTCTTTCTTTCTTTTATGTTATAATTAGCTGCATGTTCGTTTGTCCTTTTTCAAGTTGTTCTAAAATGATCTGTGTTTATATCGCATTTGAAGAGAATTGACAAGTAGTAGATGTGTTATTTAAAAAATTTAACATTGTATAATGCACGTTTGTTGGACAGTATTAATTTGTTTATGAGTGTGGAGGGCTTGTATAGATAGCGAGCTGTCCACTATTCTAGTCATGAATGGAACGTGGTTACCACTAAAATAAACATTTTTAGATGCTTTACACCGGCTACGTTTGATTATTATCGAGTGCATACTTCTGGAAATACATGTAGGGATCCAGCGAACAGGCCACACGCTGCAAACGGCAAACGTCAAAATGCTGCTGATCCTGCTTACTTTTTGTAGTAGATAAAATATGAGCGGGAGATCTGTATGGGCGTTTACAATGGCGAGGCGAAAGGCAAGTATTGTTATGCGAATCGGTAGAGATCTGTATCAAAAGTCAGTGAATACTACTTAGTTGAGCAGGAGTTTGTATCAAAAGTTAATTCTATTTTTTGATTCGTATTGGGGTTTACAGTTGTGTACATGTAATCTGAACACTGTGCTGGAATTGGTTTGCATTCTCCTGAATATTTAATGAATTTTACAACTTAAGTTACTGAATAAATCAGGAAATAAAATTAAAAAAATTGCTTATTTGTGATGAGGGAGGGGCAAATTACTCATGCCAACAGAAAACCACTCATTGCATGCAGCCGTCTACTATTTTCTTACGCGGAAACAGAACGTCTCTTTTCCGTGGTAGCAAAACATCGTTGTCAAGGCAACAGTTAGAGCACTTATCACAACCCAGCTCTATTCGAAGCCCGCTAGCTGGTTGTGCACTTAGTAGCGTGAACATTTATTCCACCACAAGCATGTTTGGTCTTGTCGCTTGGTTTTTGCCGTGAGCTTATTAGGTTTTGCCTTGAGGTTATCTGGTTTTGTATTCCGTTTTGTCGTGAGGGTTTTATTTTTGAAGTTAGCTTATCAGGTTTTGCTGTGAGCTAATTTGGTTTTGTTATGAGGTTAATAGGCTTCATTTCCGTGAGCTTATTTGGTTTTCTAGTAAGGTTTTTGGTTTTGTGGTCCTCAGTTGCTTTAATTGAATGTCAACTGGCAAAAAAGGGTTTTAGAACATGGGACCTTAAATCACTCATTAGTTCGAAATGACTTGTTTGAGACGGACGATTAAAATTATCATTAAAGTTGTAACGATTGGCGCCTTGCATTACACGTCATATTTTGGAGCAAATTTTCTACAACGGATTAATTAGTTTTAGACAGAACATTTGTTTGAGACAGAAGGTTAAACATTTTATTAAAATTAAGGTTGTCATGATTGACGTTATATTATTTGCACGTCGTATAAGTTGGAGAAAATTTTCTAGAACTAATTATTAAAGCACACAAGCGCACACTGCACACAAAACAACAGAAGTAGCCAGAAGCTATCGACATCGGTTCCGAGATTATTATTCGTACAAAACATCAAAACATCATGGTAGGACAGTTATTCAAAAACTTCAACTTTTTTTATTTATTTTTTTTTTAATGTGTAGCTAGTGACCTTCTAAAGGTTGAGTCATATTTTCCGTTAAGTTACCTTCATTTCCTTTGGTTTTCCGCCCGGGGGAAGAACTTAACCTAACGTAAAATTTTTAAACTTGTGCTTTTTCTTTTCGGCTATCACATCCAAGCCCCATGTATTCAGATTAAGTAGTATATTCTTTTGGGACGTAGGTTTAAAACTCCAAATTTTGAAATTTTAGAAGGGTTGTATGAGCTCAATTAAAGCTCTTACCGCCAGGCAGTTTTGCAGGTGTTTGAAAGCCAATATATAACCTTCAAATGCAAACGAAAAAAGCTAAAACAAATAAGCAATGTATTACTTATTAAGTTTTACAAGCTCTTTAAACATTTGGAGTCAATTTGTAAATAGCATGACGTTTTCTCTATTCGAGTTACATGCTAGTGACGCAAGACGTAAGCAACGATTCGCCTATAGCGGTACACAAAGCCTGTTCAACGTTTACAGCGAAAAATGTGTGAAAATGGTTCTACAGAAGGAATTAGCTCATGTCTGTTCAACGTTTACAGCGAAAAATGTGTGAAAATGGTTCCACAGCAGGAATTAGCTCATGTCTGTTTGTCTTCTTCATAGACGCTACAGAACACAGCTGTATTGATACTATCCTTGGCAGTATCAATAAAAGCACAAGAGCATGACGTTTTCTTCAAGATCGAAGAAAACTCTTTTTTATCTGATGGAAACACTATTTGGAATGGAAAAGCAGACTCCTTACTGTCCTGTTCACAAATTTGTGCGAGACAAGATGCTTGTAAAAGTGCAAGTTTCATGACAAAAGCAGGAGCATCTTCGCTTCACAGTGGAAAACAGAAAAAGCATAATGGCACCTTTTTGCAAAAAGAGAACTCTTTTTATTTGGAAAAGGTATGTTTATAAGCAAAGAACGAGGACATCCTGTAGTAAAGGTGTATTTTGCTTTAGTAAAGTAAATCATTTAGGATAAAACTTGACGACGTAACCTTTGTGCCTCACCATTAATTTTGAACATTTGTTAAACCGCTGTGTTTCCGAAGTTGCTTTAGTAAGCTATCCTCTTTTCATAATTCATCAATTGACTTATTATAAACCTGTTTTGTTTTTATTTTTTTTGTTTTTTTCAGGTTACTATAGCAACACTGCCCACAATTAACGGTGAGCGAAGCAGCTTTTTGAAAAACCTTGTACGGATATTTCTTTTAAAGTTATCATCATCGTCATCATCATCATTATTATCAAATTTACCAATTATTATAGATAATAAATTAAAGGAAACAAGAACATTGAGAAGCTTGAGAAGCTTAAAATCGGGCGCTTCGCCTTGAAAGGCAGGGTTCAGTACAGCGGAAACCACGAAGCAGTTACTTAAGTAGCACTCAGTCCGACTGTGTTTGTGTAAGTCACAGGGCTTGCATGAGCTGTATTAGTGTGCATAATATAATATCTAGAACGTTGTCGAGATTGCATTATTACTTAATGACATGATGGTTTCTTTTCAATTTATAAATGTATCTCACACAATACAAATAAACGATTGAAGTAGACGACTAGACAATGTAAAGTTTTAAGACTTAGCAAAGTGCAGTGTATTGGTAATACTGAAGGTGCGGTTTCACCTGAAGGTCGTGTGCTTTTCGGTATTTTCCAGGCATTGCACTTTGATGGGACAGTACTACAACTGTTTACCGGGGAACTACTATTGTCAAGAAAATGATCACAACTTGTTGATGAATGATTGAACATTTGTTTCATACCATTACTGTAATAGCAATTGATGAAGGCTTTAGTCCTGAACCAAAGTATAAGGACTGGGAAATACTGAAACCCATTATCAGCCACCTTAAACGGAAATATCTTGTTGGTGTTTCAAGGAATCCAAGGAAACTTCACTCATCCCATGTATCTATGTATTGCGGTATTTTGTAATTTTTTGAGTGATTTTTGGGGATGTTTGGCAGGTGATAGTTTTTTTAAAAGAATTAGTAAAATTTAGACAACTAAGAAATATTGAAAATTTAATGTGAATTTAACATTGGAATTTGAAGTTAGAAATTGGCAGACGGACACCAAACAGTCCCGTGACATCCTGGAGTGTTTTTGCATGGGGGTCAACTGTGTGATGATGTTTCCATTTTTTTCTTCAATCCCCACTGATAAAGAACTGTTGTTGGTGTTATGTTGGTGTTATCACATGTCAAGCCTTTAACAAGGTATGAAAGAACACAAGGATTTAAATTATTCTGGTGCTCAATTTTTGCGTAACTAAAATTAATGTTACTCAAATTCCTGATGGATTCTGTCTTAAACTGTTACGAGCTTAGTATTTCCAAATTATTGCATGTCAATGTAAGGCAAGACAAGACATGCCTTGGTTCTTATGTAATTCTCTTAAAAACACATAAGATATTGACTATAATTTTGTCTGTGCTATGGCAATTCACAGTGGGGTGGTCTTGATGTGTCTTTAACTTGTAGACTGGACTGGACTAGTAAAACGCGGACTAGTAAAACGCGGACTTGTAAAACGCCTCTAGACACTTCGAATTCCTTGGCCACAATCATCTTACGGCTCTCTTCAATACATAATGTCTCAAAAAAACAGTAACCTCAGAAAGAAGTCAGAAGCAAATAAGGTCGAAAGACCGAATTTGAACATATAACGGCAAATGTTCTAATGTCACGAACGTAGGAGTCGTGTAGGCCCGTCACCTTTATTTACCACATACTGCCCCCAAATTAAAACAGTACCCTCAGAAAGAAGTCAGAAGCAAATAAGGTCGAAAGACCGAATTTAAACATTTAACGGCAAATATTCTAATGTCACGAACGTAGGAGTCGTGTAGGCCCGTCACCTTTATTTACGATTGACTGTTGATTTCTGGACGGGCCCCGTTCTACCTCGTGCGAGCAATACAAACGACTGCACTCAACAGACGTCAAGTAGTGGAAAGAAAGAAACATATGCACACAACTCATAGCATCAATCCCGTTGTTTTAGTAGGGGTTTGCAGAACGAACATGTGCTATACTGCAAAAACATCTCCACGCTAAAACAGACCATAGAGTGCTCAAAAAAGCTAGAAATATGCCGTCGAAGAAACACACAAGAGCTTCAAACACAAATTGTTTCGCTCGCTAAACCGTTTAGTTTTATCCGATTTACAAGCGCTTGTTTTACAAGTCCGCGTTCTACAAGTCCGTGCTTAACAAGCCCTCGTTTTACAAGTCCGCGTTTTACAAGTCTGCGTTTTACTAGTCCTCGTTTTACAAGTCCGCGTTTTACTAGTCCGCGTTATACTAGTCCGCGTTTTACAAGTCCGCGTTTTACTAGTCCGCGTTTTACTAGTCCAGTCCAGTCCTCGAAATACAGTATGCCAAAACTCCCCGCCCTCTAAAGATAAGTCCTTGACGGTTCTTGTCGTTTTTCGGTGCCTATTCATCTTCGGCATCTTTCTCATCCACCTCTCGTTCTGTCCTGTGTCTGTCATCACACGAAAGAAAAGCTGATTCTCAAAAAATCTGCCACAAAAGGAAATTGACAAAAACAATATGAAAACCATATATCGAAAGTTTCTTATTCTAAAATTTTATCATACGTCTTAATTCAGAGCTACAAAGAAGTTCCTCCTTTTGAGTTATTGATACTGTTCTTACAGTACCTCTTTCCACTAGCGAAATTTTACAAAATTCCTTCGCGGCGAAAAGGTAGCGCGAATCCAGAACAGACTCCAATCGAGAGTGGGTTAATTCTAGATTACTATTAATTAACTATTACAACATTCATTTTTAAAATAGTTTCCCAAGCCGACTAAGCTAACTAAACGTCGAGTGTATCTTTCAGTAAACAAAACATGCCGTTATGACGCCGGAAATCCAGCTCACGCATACTATACCCCGTGACTCACGCAAACCTCCGACTTACGTGCTACTACAGTCATTCCTTTCTAAACATTTTTTTTTGAACACCACCGTACCTTTCTACCCAAAAAACTCATGAAACCGCCCGGTTTTAACCTGTTTTAACCTTTCAAAAATTAGAGCGTTCGAAACTAAATAAGATCCGTAATCACAAACAACATACAGCCGTTTACCAGCACTCTTTAAAACTCCTGAAACCCTTCAAAATCAGGCAAAATAAATCTTTGAAATAACCTTTATCAATGTTTCTTATTTTTTATTCAGTTCTATAAAATGCCTTTCATACACTACTGTCAAACAAAAATTTCAATTTCCTCAAAGTTTCAAGACAAAAGAATAACAAATATTTCGTGCACAATGTAATTTGATTAAGCCAATATTATCACGTCTAAAAATACTTCAAGCAATTCAGTGAAAACCCGTTTTTTTTTTCGTATCAACGAAAACCACTTTCGAATAATCAATACATGAAAATAACAATAAGATCAAAAGGAAGAAAGGAACCTTTCTAATTATTTGAAGACTTTCAAAGCCGTGATATTATGCATCCAATCCGCGATAAAATTTAATTACAACAAAATCCAAGTTCTCATTTTGAATTCCATTTTTTTCAGTTGATACCTTTATCCAACTTGTGAAAAATTCCATTCAAGTTCCTATTAATACTGTACATTCCCAATGTTTTGCTCAGGTCTTCAGAAGCGTCTTACTAACCAAATCTAAAATAATTCCAAAACATGCTGTACAAACATTCTACTCTTTGTGACAAACGACTTGACGACCAATTGTTCAGAAATGAAAATCGACACAGTTCTTGCTAAATAAAAAAAACGTTTTACGGCGGAGTCAGGCTCAAAAAATATACCGCAAGATCACACCCCCATTCATAGTCAGAAACCAGCAAACCATCTAGTTTGCTAAAAAAAAAAACACTGCGTGACATCAATGACGTTACCTTTTTCATTTACAAAAATAACTTTAACTTGTCAAAGTAAGTGCAATTTCACAATGGTGAATATCAGTACAGTATGGGGCCCAGTTCTCGGCCACTTTGTGTTTAACGCGTTTTTTCACACTCCAGTTGAATCAAAAGAAAAAGGTATTTCCTTCAAACGATAGACTGATTCATGTGCTTTAAGTATCTTGAGTTTGATCGTTCAATTCGATATAGAAAGCTCACACGTCGAGTTTACGCGGAGGTAGGTGAATTTGCATTCCCGAAAAAGTTGTTTGTTTACGGCTCCAAATTCATGGATGTAGTTAAATTCGTATTTTATCCAAAAGCCCCCACCATACGAGCTAATTTTTGGCATGTGCAACGTAGAATAATTCAGCTTTCTGCTTTAGTTAACTTTTCGTTGAACCGTTGTATTTTTTGGTCTTAATTTACTTCGAAATTTTTTCTTGCGACGTTTGCGTATTTGCCAGTTCTCGGCCACCCTGCTCGCTATCACAGCTTAGCGCTTGGTTTTTAATATAATTTCATCTGCTGCTGCCAGAATGAAAGAAATAAATGTTTTAAAAATAAAGTTCAATCTTATCTCTAAGTTTTGAGCTGACTCTTGTCTTGTCTATTATTTCTACAACACCTAAATCTTTCAAGACCTTTTCACTGCAAAATAAACCATCTAAATGCACGGGTCACACAACGCGGTTTTGCCAGAACCTGCACATAGGCAACTAGGCGCGTTAAAATCCTTCTTTTCTAAAGTAAAACAAAGCATCATAAAAATAATTTGGGATCGATATAGTATAAATAGGTTTACAGAGTGATTTTATGACTGTGAAAATTAATTGAGCATTTTTTTACAGATAATTACGCACAAGCTTTTTAGTGGCCGAGAACTGGGCCAAGGTGGCCGAGAACTGGGCCCACAAATGGAGCTTTTATTTTTATTATTGCTTGGGCAAATTAATTTTTGACCGGTCGATAGCTTTACACCAAAAAGCTGAATAATGTAGCTAGCTCTGGGAGAAATTTCAAGTTCCTGCGGTTCTTCTGAGGTAAGAAATACAAGTTTACGTCAAAAGTGGCCGAGAACTGGGCCAAGGTGGCCGAGAACTGGGCCCACAAATGGAGCTTTTATTTTTATTATTGCTCGAGCAAATTAATTTTTGACCGGTCGATAGCTTTACACCAAAAAGCTGAATAATGTAGCTAGCTCTGGGAGAAATTTCAAGTTCCTGCGGTTCTTCTGAGGTAAGAAATACAAGTTTACGTCAAAAGTGGCCGAGAACTGGGCCCCATACTGTACTTTGCCCCGTAAGCTTTTTTCTCTGTCCTTCCGCCGAAGCAAAAAAACACAACCTGATTACACATTAACCCAAAAGTCGACCAAGTGTGCCTGCAACGATTTCCTGTCAAAACTAAAATGAAAACCATTGCGGTATGCGTCACCCGTAGCGGTTTTGTAGCAACCCTAAGCTATCCCCGTCTTTTTGGCCGCGCCAGGAGACTACGCTCTAGGACGACCAAAGGGTAAACTATAAATCGGCCACGCCCGATTAATAAATCACGTTATGATAATCTTGGGAGGCGCGGTGGCCTAATGGTTAACGCGCTGGACTCCAGATCGAGCGGTCCGGGTTCGAGCCTGGTCTCGGTCATTGCGTTGTGTTCTTGGGCAAGAAACTTTACTCCCATAGTGTCTCTCTCCACCCAGATGTATAAATGGGTACCGGCAAATTAATGCTGGAGGGTAACCCTGCGATGTACTAGCAACCCATCCAGGGGGAGTAGAAATACTTCTAGTCGCTTCATACTACAGAAACCGGGATAGGCCTGGCCTGTATGGGCCACTAGGCGCGAAGCAGACTATACCTACCCATCCATGATAATCACGTTAATGCCAGTTGCCACTAAATCGAAGAAACCACCCCCTCCCAAAAAAACAGTTTGCTAAAGTATAAAAACATCACATGCTAGGGGTAATTATAAACCCAAAAGAGACAAAAGCAACATGGATGGGTAGAGATTTCGAGGGATTACAAAAAGCGTACTTGAGAATTTTAAGCTATCTAGTTCCAAATGAGCTATTTGTGACGTAGGAAGGTCCAGAGAATGATGGTTCTGATTATGTCAGTCGGATATTATTTATTTCAACTTATTGACTGCTACGACTGACAAGACATATCAATACCTTTGATGAACAAGTCATTATACTTAATATAGGTACCACTCAATCTTCAGCTGTTTCCTCGTGCAAGGCTCTCCGCAGTCATTATCCCCATCCTTCATCGGGTGTTTACTGGATTAATCCCGACGGTGGGTCCGAGAGCAACGCATTCCAGGCTTACTGTGATATGGAAACTGATGGAGGAGGTTGGACTCTAGTGTGGAGTTACACCTTTACTGATTACCAAAATTTTTGGACTGGCGCAAACGCGGTTACTCCAAGACCCGACTGGCAAGCCGAGTCTGATGTCAATGTTCCGGTCTCTACTACACCGCCATTGAATGAAATCGACTACAATGCCATGGCATTTACGTTGTGGCGTCAATTTGGAAAGGAGATCCTCATCAAAAGCAACATCAACAATTGGCTGGTTTGTTCACCGGGCACAGGAAGTTTGGTTGAATGGAAAAATGGGAAAGTCCTTTGTAAGATCT
Source organism: Oculina patagonica (assembly GCF_052425735.1). Lineage (NCBI taxonomy): Eukaryota > Metazoa > Cnidaria > Anthozoa > Scleractinia > Oculinidae > Oculina > Oculina patagonica. Next base: position 18,871,392 of record NC_135767.1, read on the forward strand.
TCAAGCGCGTGAGTGACACGTGCCTATATCGACCACCACCTTCAACGTTCAGAGGTCCTGGGTACTGCGGGCCACTCTTTAGTGAGGGACCCTCTAGTACACATTACTTTTACTTCGATGGTTGCAAAGGAATACACCTGCCCACACATGACCCCGGTGGACTAAACGGGGACAATGGTTTGAAAAACGAGAAAAATTCCCACGGAAACATTTTCGTTCGCTGAGATCCGTCGTTTAAGTCTTGGTCAAGTTTCTCGCTGTATGGCACCCTCCTTCACATGGACAACAATATAGTACCGGTAGAACTGGATAACTTTTCGCACTCATAAATACCAGAATGCTCGTTTTATCATGTTTAAACTCCATTTGTTTTCAGGATGAACAGAACATGCACGAACCTGTCCCCCTCCCCGTTAGTTAGCCACAATTCTTTAGCTGAGTGTAAGATACGTTGGCGCCTTTCAAATTTTCACCGAGGCCGATTTTCACCAAAATTTTCACCAAAACCTACCAGTTTTTGTTGGAGTAACAGTTACTATTATTTCGATGGCAATAAGTCGAAAGACTGGCATACCCATGATCCTTGTCTCCAAGCAGACCATGTGAAACCATGTGATCCCACATGGCAATATTTTCATCCGAACCTGACAAAGACGGGAAACTTGTATTGATGTTTCGTCGTGATTCTTATGGAAAAGCAACTAACAATGAAAGTAATTTGAAATGTAAATAACCAACACTAGAATATTTTTCTATGTGTAACTTGGTATGCCGTAGTTAACAACCAGCGTTATTTACGATAACTTTAATGATTTTTAGATCAAACTTGAATTAAACCACTTGACTTCGCTAAGTAGAAGAGCTAATGCTAAAAACGTCAGCTTTCTCAGATCATCTTAGTATACCAATTAGTTAACCATAGCAGTTAATTTATGATAGTTTAAAAGAAAAACTTTTTAAATTGCTTATTACCTTAGTGTTACTCTTTTTCGCGGGACTTATTTTTTGCCATGTTCAAAAATTCGCGAAATTAAATAAGTGGTATTTTTGGGGGGAATGATAATGAAATGTTTAAGAGACACTGAACGTTTTTGACTGCACGTATTTACAGCCATCGTCGGGTTGTCTAAGTGTTTCACTTGCTCGCCAATGCAATGCAAGTTTACATTTTAGTAGGCTACGGTATGAATTGTAAATAATTTCGACGAATCCGTCGCATGTAGTTTAAACCATAGAAAATAATAATAAGCAGCTAATACAGTGGACTTAACTGCAGTAAGTTACTTAGTAAAACACGAGAGATAAGTTTCCCTTTACATGGTTACCACAGACATCAGTTTTTAAAATTCCCCGACTTTTCCCTGACAAAAATACTTTTCCCTGACCATTTTCTGACCTGTGGCTACCCTGCTATACGAACTACTTCTTTTAGTTTAAACGGTTAAAAAGGTAGCCCTTGATGAACAATGTTTTATGACGTCAGAAATAGTTATTATGGCGTCACTACAGGGTTAGGGAAAGGAAGTGAAGGGGTCGGGATATTTTTTTATTCTAATAGCTCCTGTGTATTGTACGTTTTTTTATGGTTATTCTTGGCAGCCAGTACTTTATTTGTCTTTCCTGTAATAATGTTTTGGTTGTAAAATGAGTACAAATAGAGGTTGTCGTTCCCTTTACCATTTACTTTTTTAAATGGTTAAAAAAACTAGCCCTTGATGAACAATGTATATTTATTACGACGCCAGAAATAGGTATTATGCTGTCGCCACAAGGCTTATTTGATATCCTGATTAGCTTTCTTAAAATGATAACATCTAGTACTTGCATGTCAGAACGTTATAAAAAGAAAGTAAGAGTAAGATGCAAGGACAGCCTGAAAAAGATAGAAAGAGAGAGGAAAGGAAAAGATAACACACGATTGGATATTCAAAAAAATTGACACTACTCCATATTGAATAGCATATTTGTGCGTAAAAAAATTGCATTGTACAATCACAAAACCTGATTCTTCGAGAATTTTCTCATTTTGTATTTTGCATATGAACATTAGTAAAGATGGACCAGAAATAGCACATTATTAAAACACTTCTGATGCTATTAGCATAAAACTATTAGAACTAACTTTCTAGCTACTCAGAAAAACCTAACTTACTAGCTACTCAGCGCTTTTCTCTTCTTAGAAGTGTTCATGTAAGGTCGTAATCTCCACTCCACGTCTGCTTCGTTTTGATCAACTGTTCCGAGCTTGATTTCGTAAACTGAAGGAGAATATAAAACAATTTACAATGGGAACAAGAGTGTACTTCTTACATTGATTTGCCAACTTCTGCGAGTGGTCAATGAATCACAGCATTGCTTGGTTAGCAAGTATTTCTGCCTGTATAATGAAAGAATAGCAGAGTTGGAGAGCCGCTCAGGACTCATTTTGCCAACTTTTTGCTTTTCACAATAGACCATTCATGTTGGCTCTGCTTCAAAACGAGAGGGTAAGGGGGGTAGGGAGTTAAAACTCCCTGCTTCCTGCTTCCTGTACCTTTCAGGTTCCTTACCATTGTCGGTTCCAGCCCCTCCCTTAGCGGTTCTTGCCTCTTTGTGCTACATTGTATTTTAATTGCAAAATAGTACACACTTTTCAAAAAATACATTTATTCCTCAATTTCTCCAGGTTCCTACCACCTTGGGAATCCCACTTGTCACCCTCTCTTCCCTGTCTCCTGTAAAGCTCCTGCCCCATTTACTTCACCCCTGCCCCCCCCCCCCCCCCAACCATATACTCATTTCCACCTCATACAAGATGTCTATTGTCTAATACCCCCATTTACACCAGCAAAACATGTTTAGCTAAGCCAGGTTTAACAAAATGAAAACCAGCAACAGAAAACAGAAAGACTTAATTTTACATATGGTTCAAGTTAGCTCTAACTTGTGCTTTCATTGTGCTAGGTTTAAACTCGACAAACATTAGTTAGCAACTTCAATGAAGACACAATCATAAACCGTGCTTTAACATGTTTTAGCTTTGGTGTGACTGGGGTATAAGATTCTAAAAGGTTACTCACATACACCCCAGCACAACAGAGATCAAAGATGTGCAGTCACATTATTGGATGTTGCAGATACTGTCATAATGACTTGACATGCATATGCAACCACTCAGCCAAGACACTGAATGGACCACCACTTACAGTATTATTGTGAAATGTTTGGCTTTAATCTCACCAAGGTTCTCTAATGAGAAAGGAAGGAAATAACTTGAGGGAAGGAAATAATTTGCTCCTTTTCTCATGTGCAAGAAAAGTATTATGCAACTTGCCTTTCATTTCAAATCTTGGTCCCACTTCTGTTAACTCAACCTGCCCATCTACTTTCTTGTATGTATGATGCCTGAGAAATACAAATGCACACATGTCACAAGTGAGGAGCTACATGACCATTTAAATGAAAAATGGTGGTCTGAGTTATGATAATGGCACACAGAAGAGATGAGGTTTCTTTGCATCTCCTCTGATCCATCCCACATAGAGCCTGCTACTGTATAAAGGTTGCAAAAAAATGTAGTTCAGAACAACACAATTTACTTGGTAGCATTAACTGAACATACCGTATTTACTCGAATAAGCGCCGGAAAAAAAGAGGAGAAAAAAGGCCCTCGAATAAGCGCCGCATTCGGGACAAAAAAATTTAATAAGCGCCGCCCCCGAATAAGCGCCGCAGTCCCGATGCGGCGCTTACTCGAGGAATTCCGTATAAACTAAAATAGCACTACAAAGAAGCTCTGAAACAGCCTTGGAAATTCCTTTTCATCATAAGCGATGTTTCACAGTTCAAAGTTATGTTTTACAGCTCGCCTATCAAAAATTCTAACAATATGCAGTTCTGTTAACGTTGTGAAGGCCGTGAGCTTTGTCGAGACAGCAAGTGCAACTACTCTCTTCCGTAAGATACGAATCCTGACAATCAAAAGATGCTTCTTTTATTTACTATAGAAGTTTCGTTTAGATTAGATTCTTTGCGGCGTCCAAATTGTAAATAAGCGCCACCCTCAAATAAGTGCCGCCCTCGAATAAGCGCCGCACTTGTGGCGTGAAAAATTAAATAAGCGCCGCGGCGCTTATTCGAGTAAATACGGTAATGTACATGTACAGTGTGAACAAAACAGCCCTGAGAAGCAAGGATGACCTAACAAGACAGACATAGAGCGGTTTTCACTTGTGTGAAGAAAGTAAATTGCGTTTGCTTTGGTTTTGCGTTCACTACGCTCAGTAATTGGCTTAAAAATCTCGCGTCACTTTCTCAGCCAATCAGGGGTAAAACCAAAACCAATCATGACTCGCTCGCGCACGTTTTCCCACGCTTCATGCCAGTTACATGTTTTTGCTTTGAGTATTGATTGGTTCACTGGATTAACTGTATCCTTTGTGATAGGCCAGAGTAATTACTTTGGTTTTGGTTTAGGACACTCAATTGAAAACTGCTCTATTTGTATCTTATTACATATAGATGATCTTTCCACCCACAGCAAAGAAAACCTACACTGTAAGGCTCAAACCACAAAACTTAACATACTGTACCATAACAGTTCAAAGATCCAGAACTGAAACTCAGGGATGTCGCTAAGGGCCGGCTGCCGGCTAATTTAACCGGCTGAAAGAGAACTAAAATCCGGCTGAAATATCACATGAAAACAAAGACTTAGGTAAACTTTAAGAGCTGTCAACAGAAACTTTAGCCAGCTAGGCTTGTTGATTAGCCGGTTTAGTAATTTCTTAGCTACATCCCTGGTCAAACTGGGACTTTTCAGGTTAAACTAAATGTACAGTGTATACATGTACATGTACATGCACGTTTAGTTTTAAATGTGTTTATCACCAACCTAAATGAGATATAATCCTCCTGGTTTCCAAATGTGATTACTCTTCTGCTATCATCTTTGGGAACTGGATATAAATACTTTAAAATACTTTTTACCTGTTAACAAAAACAGAAGGTCACAGGGTTATTGTACTACATGTATGTAGCCAGGTTAGACAGTGGAGATGATGTGAAACTTACCCTTTCTCCAAGTTTTGAATTGAAGTTATGAAATATCAAATGTGGATATGCTTCTGACATTGTGCCAATCTTAGGAATATCGTGCCTCATTACTGTGTTTGATAAGGTGAAATATGCTGTTGGACCAAAAGGAAGATGTGATACTACAAGACCATCTGCAAAGAAATACCAGACAAAAAGTATTAAAATACACAGTGACAACTTTTGTGATGGCGTGGGTGGCACAGAGGCCTTAACTCTGTATTGAGAGGTCTCGGTTCCAAGCCCTGGCCAGGCACACAGTGATGGGTTCTAAGCAAAGGAGAAATAACATTTAATAGCAACACAAAGAGGAAAAGACTATCACTTTAAAATTTCCTGCATGCTGCAGTATTGGATTTTATGACATGTAATGGTTGCCGCTATTGTTAGAAAGCAGAGTATGCATGGTGTGAAACAATTGGGCTACCATTACATGTCATAAAATCGAAAATGGCAATGCACAGGAAATTTAAAAGCCAAAATCTTTTTTTGTTGCTATTACATGTATATATTTTTTTTTCCTTGTCCTGTAAAATTTGAAATGAAGGCATTATTTCAAACAATTCCACATCAACAAGTGTTGTAAGAGTGGAGGTTCCCTTTAATGTTATCACACAAATTAAAAATTTGAATCCTTCAATACACACCGGGTTCTCCTCTGTGCTCATGAACCAATATTAGGTCTGTAACTTCATTAGCTTTGCAAGCATGAACCAGCTGACTCATTACATAGTTGCCACGGTTTAAACGTTGACTGTTGGGAAATATTAGCCGCAGTTCCTTGAAGACAAAAGGCAACAGTATTTTAAAAATTAATATCACATCTACAAAAATGCAATAACAATAACATGTACAAAACATATATACACTTCATAATTATATGTAATTCTAGTAAAACAGAGTTCAAATTGAACTTATCCTGGAAATTAATGTATTGGGTTATTCCAGAAAAAATACACACCCCCCGACGGATGGCAAAACATTTTGACCCCCCTCTCGCCCGGATTTCCCAGATTGCTAGACCCCCCCTCCCGCCCGGATTTCCATTTTTTTAAAGGCCCTAACTGGACACAACAGGCAACAGAAAAGACGCAACATTTCTTCCAAAAGATCCCTGTTTATTATGATTTTCAAAACTAGGCTAATATTGCAAATTTTGCGGTTCAAATATCAACATTTCAAATCAGAATATTTAAACGATCGCGCGTGTGTTTGAGTGATCTCCGGTATACTCTCCTCGAAAAGGCCACTTGATTTTTCCGTCATACAACAAATGTACAAGATAAGAAATATGTAAGTCTTAAAACGTATGTAAATGTAAGAAAAAACACAGTGAAAAAAGTCCTTAATGCGCTAAAAAAGAAAAACTATAATTTCAGTTGTCGGTGACAAAGCAGCCTAAATTGGCGCGTGTTTACAAGATTGAGTTCCCGCTGTTAGGACTATTAGTGTGACATTTATAATTACTTGAGCTTATTAATAAAGCCTTTCGAACTACAATAATTTTAAATTTTTTACCTAATAGTATATCGTCCGTAGGTCAACTGGAACTCTTGCCTTTCTTTCAAAGAATTCAAGTTTTCATGCCGGCGTAATGTTCACGTTCTGGCTTTCATAAACTTGTTAACATATCGATCGTAAGGCATGGATAATAAAGTGGAAGAAGCCAAATAATACACAAATTGTGTATACGCATGTTAGCGAGCAAAGCAAGTTCTTGGGTTGGCTAAAATAAACAGAAAAGTACAACCTGCAGCCGGACCGATCGTCTTTTCTTCGCATTTTTTGAGGATGTTGCAAAGCATGGGCTCGGGTGGCCTGGGTACCGTAAAAATGTTCCAGGCGTTGCATGCTGGGTCAACAGTGTTTTTTCCGATCGTAAAGTTGTTGTTATCCATTTAACGCGCTGGTTCTTCATGAATAAAAGGTCCTATGAAGGTAAACTTGAAGCATATGAGGTGAGAACACCATAAACTGGAAGACTACGAGATTTTCTGAGGCAAACTTCTTCTTTTAAGTAGTAAAACATATCGATCGAGTTGAAGTTAAAAGTGACCCCCGAGGAAGAATTTTTAGGTTCAGACCCCCCCTTCCGCCCGGATTTCCCAAGCCATTAACCCCCCCCTCCCGCGAGAATTTCCAGTTTGCCATCCGTCGGGGAGGTGTGTATTTTTTTCTGGAATAACCCATTCTGAGTTTCCTTACCTTAATTGAATCAACAACCTAAAACAGTTCTAGTACTTTTTATGTTATACATCCATACCTCCCTCCCTCCAACTCCTGGAAAGGTTGTAGGTTTGAAATCCCCAACTTCACCCCTCTAGAAGTTCAAGTTAAGCTTCATATTTTTTCTTTAAATAGTTTGGCTTGTGACAGTCCCACTTCTGGAAATTTTCAATGATCTCCCAAGTGGTGGGTAATAAAACTAATAATAATTTAATTAAGTATAGAGCTAAAATTATGGAATGTATATATTTTGAAACTGCACAATGTAGATTCTTTACCTTGGCAAATTGTTTAAGCCTTGAGCTTGGATTGTGAGAAGTTGTTATCATTATCTTTGGATCTTGTACTCCTGCCCAGGCATATTCATCATCCTGATGACTAGCTGACTCTGAAAAGACACACCAAAGAAGAGGTTTTCTTTTTGTTGTGGAAATCTTAATCACTTACACAGCTCATTGTTGGTGGTATGAAATGTAACTCAGATCTACTGAAGACGCATCCTCGGAGACCCAGGGGCAGTTAGTCGGGGCGACGAGTAGATCATCGGGACGACGAGATTTTCGGGTAACAGTTTACAACATAGAGCGTAACAGCCCCTGGGCACTTTGTCTTACCGAACCCGTTCCAGAAGCGTTTGAACTCCCTCTTTCTGATTGGCCAGAAAAACAGTTTTTCTGGCCAATTAGCGAGGCTGACCAGCACTTCACGGTTGACGTCTTCTTACACGAAGTTGTTTTCCTCATAGACATGCCATGTAAAAGCATCCGATTGAGGAAAACAACTTCTTGTAAGAAGACTCCAATCGTGAAGTGCTGGTCAGCCTCGCTAATTGGCCAGAAAAACTGTTTTTTCTGGCCAATCAGAAAGAAGGAGTTCAAACGCTTCTGGAACTGGTTCGGTAAGACAAAGTGCCCAGGGGCTGTTACGCTCTATGTTGTAAACTGTTACCCGAAAATCCCGTCGTCCTGATGATCTAACCGTCGCCCCGACTAACTGCCCCTGGGTCTCCAAAGATGCTGAAGACGAAGAAGATGCAGTTTATGTACTTACCCTCATGTTTTTCATCATCAAATTCAATGGCCTTCCTAAGAGCTGCTTCATCTTTCCTCAACTCTGTTGGAATTGGCTTACCCTCTGGAAATAGCAGAGAAAAAGTCCATAAATTATGATTATTATAATTGTATTTCCAAGTGCAAAATACCTGAAATTTCATATAGACTTGTAAAATTCTCCATTTTCTTATGGTTCAGCAATATTTTAGAATTCATGTGCTTCATTTGTACACCTACAGCGAGACGGCGAGACTGATATCTTTTCTGCGAGCCCGAGACCTTTTTAGTCTTGCAAAAGAAATCGAGACTCCAAGAAGGCGTCAAAAAAAAAAAATTCGAGACGACGAGACCCCTGAAATTTGGCTAAAATTTTGCGAGACATGCATTTTTAGAAGGACCATTCACCACCCCTACAGCTGTACCCTAGCTTTCATTACAAGATGTATAACATTAAAATCCTATCAAATTAATAAGCCCCCAGTCCGTAGCATACTGTACGTAATGGGCAAGTGGTATTTGCCCTTTGATTTACAGGTATAACCCAAGCATGAAGGAGATGGCCTCTATAACATTAATAAAAGGAATTTTTCATTTACTCAAAATCTTTGGAACTTTTGGTCAGAAGTCAAATGGAAAGGTCCTTTTTAGTTCAGTCTGACCGCAATATTTGGGACCGTCTCTGGAGGTGGTCGGACAGAAATTTGCCATTCCCTTTTGACAAACCAGTTACAGTGTAGTTGCCTTACTTCAGTTCAGTAGGTTCTCACAGATGCTGAGCACTGATACACTAACTTCTCTCTCTAACTTTGTTGTGATACCCTCCTCTCTCTGTAATTTTACATCCCAAGGGGCGTTTGATTAACCCCTCTGCCCCACCAGAATTGAGTGTATCGAATTTATGAGTTCAAGTTAGAAATTTCGAGTTTGAGTTATGGGGTAACATTTCCCAGTTGGTCACGCACAGTATCGCCCTTATCACCAAATGAAAGCTAACCGCAAGCAAATAGGAGTGGAACTAACCGCAAGCAAACCAGAGTGGAGCTAACCGCAAGCAACTCGAACTCGATATTTTAACTCGAACTCAAAATTCTAACTCGAAATCGAACTCAACTCGAAATTCTAACTCGAACTCGAACTCATGAAATGGACAGACCCACTAGGATTTCCAAGGTATTTTTATGTAATGAACCTCTATCCCTTGCAGACCTTGGAAATCTAAACCATTTAATTTTGATCCACTTTCTAGTTACATGTATGGTACTTCTAGTCATTTACAGATATTTCGAGAATAAAGGCTGGGAATATTTCAGGAAACAAACTTTACTAAAGTCATTTGACATCCTATTCTTACATAAATCCTGCACTTCGCTCGCTACGTGTTTATTTGTCCCATTTTCAAAAATATGGCGACGTAATGTACAAAGAAAAAGGTCTTCGCAGAATGGAATTGCTTACGTACCCGAAAGCAGTATCTTCGAAAATAGAAGTCGTCATTACTTTACTAGACAATGACAAAATAAAAACTACATAAACAACATTACTATTCGCCCAAAGCAGGTTTTTATACTGTTTTATAACACCGACCTTCCAAAGCAGTTTTCAACTTCTTCTTTCGTTCATAAGTCGATCGCTCCTTCTCTTCGACCGACTTTCGATAAAGATACTCTCTTCTAAGCCTCGCCTGTCTTCTGAGCTGTTCAAAAACGATAAAAAAAATTAGGTAACTGGGCCAAAAGGGAAATATTCTGTAAACATCAACTTCGAAACAAAAACACGTGCAAACTACCCACCATCTTGGATTCTTATTTCGCCCCAGTAACGAGCGGACGAAGCTCCTTAGTAACCGAGCAAAACTTTCCTTTGTTGTTGATTACGTAACCACGAAAATTTTCATCTTTTGAACTTCTTTGGTCTTGTTTTTAAACTTCATTTCAAACTTCTTGACAGATTTTAGCAACAATTGTTTTTTTGCTTGTGTGCTTGTGTATTTTGTTTCCTTAAATGTTGTAGATCTCGGGGCATGTTTTTTTGCGTGACTTTCGCGCGCCTAGGTACGGACCGGTTCCCACAAACAACAACTCGAAACAACCCATCACAATAATACATTTAAATTTTTAATGAATTGTTTCCACTTGATCACCGACGCATTTAAAACTGTTTCCTTGTATTGGATCGCCGAGAAAGAAATCGAAGCTGACACAAGCCGATCAAGGTCGTTCAACGCAGACAGCAGATGCAAAAATGTGCCGAGATGAATTTCGTTTGCGAAATTTCAAACTGTGGCATCCAATTCTGCGCGATTTTACACATTCACGGGTGAGTGAAGACCGTCTATCCGCAACATTAACAAAACAATAATGTAAGAATTTTGTTTTAAGCAAATATAATTGTTTTGACACGGCTCTTGAGCCGATCCTGTCAAATATATAGTTAGAAAACAAGTCAATGATCATTACTGAATGTAAGTAATGAGGTAGTTTTTTGGCTTTGAAAAATTTGGAGCTGATCTGGAGGGCCAAATTTCACTCGAAGACTTCTTTAGTAGAACAACACTCATAAAAACAATCCATCAGTATGTAGACTTTAAAGAGTTTAAAAAAGTATCTCGCGCATTTGGTTTGCATGCATGGCACGATGTTTTTCTGATTCGCTATAACCTGATAGAAACCGGACGATTGGGGCACGAGAATAAGTCGAATAAGCTTCTTAACGAACTTACAGAGAATTTGACTGCTTTTTATGATAAATAATCAACTGGCGTTGCCGACTGAAAATATAACTGCACCCGGCGACCCTGCGAAACATAGCCTGTTCCAGGCGGTCGCTTCATCTCGAAACCTTAAAATGAGGGTATAGTACTGAGGGTATGGTGAGTGTTAAGGATAAATTCCGACAGAGGAAGAGTAATGACGAACGACAAGACCGCTGCCGTAAAATTACGGCAGCGACGAAGATAAAAGCAAAGTGGACAGCGACATTGTGTTTTTGTTTGTAATCAGGTGGAGACAAGTTTAAAACTAGGTTTCTGTTAAGAAGTTTTGCGACGAAATCGCAATCAAGTTTTCCCACCCCTATCAATATATCATTTTAATTTATATTTATGAATCACAATCCTTCAAACGGGAACCAGTCGATCGAGAAAGATGAATCGTCCGAGGAGTTCTTCAGTCTAGTGATCAAACCAATAGAATGCTTAAGAACAAGTTTAAGATTTGAGTTGAAACGTGCATTTAATTTTGCAATTGGAAAATATTAGCTCTCACATGTGAGTGCGTACATACTCGAAACCAGTCTAGGGCTCCTACGCTCGCCACTCGCGTGTGCCCCAAGGTATATTCGCGCGTGCCCCAACGTGAGCCTGCTCGCAGGCTAGTCGAAACTTTGCGAACTCTTTCTTACAGCCCCCTACTGTTTCTGGAACACAGAATTTAAATACGAACACCGTGAATGATCTAATAATCGCCCGTGGCGAGGAGTTCTAGAGGAGTCGTTAAATAGATATGAGGCGTTTATAATAGAGAAGCGTTTATTTCCCTTTCGATCATGACTGTAACAACGTGGACATTGACAAATAAAACGCGTAGTTTGCTCGCAGAGTTAAAATAGAAAACAGAGTTTGCGAGTAGGAGACTAATCTAATCTGCACTAATGCAAAGCCTAAAGATGTCGTTCATAGTTCGTTATCAATGAATTCATCGTCATCGGGTTTAAACTGATGATGTCGGCATCGTTAGCCTCTTTGATGTCCAAGTCAAGCAAGAAAACTAAAGTAATTGCGCGATTTTACCCTTATTAGGCGTTTTCTTGGTTCGGGGGGGGGGGGGGTGCAACTATTAGACACGGTGAGTTTATAAGAGGAGGGCGTCTAATACAAACTTTTAACCTCAAGGGAGGCATTTCCTAGATACGAGGCGTTTATTTGAGAGTAGGCGTTTATTAGATCATTTACTGTAAACCAATTCGCAATAATTGAGAAAATAGACTGGGTACGAGACTTAACTAAACTGTCTTTGCCCTCGAATGCTTGTCTGCCGCTGTACTTGTTTTGACGATTTTTTAATGCTTTTGCACCGCGAACTAATAGTTGTCAGGGCCGTACCTAGCGGGGGCAGGGGGAGGGGGGGGGGGGCAGTTTCCCCCCGCCAGGAAAACTTAAAAACTAAGAAAACTATAGAAAACAAAGAAAATCTCAACTAAAAAAAACACAGTTGCTCCCGCCAGGAAAACTTGCCCACGCAGACAAAAAAAACCCTAGGTACGGTCCTGGTTGTAAAACTTTAAACTTTGAACTTCACTTTAGTTAAAAAACTGGAAATTGGTTTTCATTTTCTGTTTCGACCATCGTGCTGAGGCACCATTTATCTTCGGCCAAATTCGACTGGAAGAATTGGACATTTCCTTAAAATTCGAAACATTTCTTTGTAAGCCGAAAATCGAGGTTGAGGGATTGAGATGGTCTGAACTATTATACGGTTTGTGTTGACAAAAAAATATAACCCCATGTCTTCATATCCAAACCAGCCTATTAAGCTACCTATGCAAGCCATTGCAACCATGATGATCTTTTAAACTGTGATTTCAAATTCCAAACTAATTTTCTCTCCTTTTATCGTTTGCTTTGCAGTGGTTGTCTTTGCCTTTCTTTCTTGCCTATCGACTCATCGTAACTGGCTACAATTTCGCATGGCTCATCTACAACATTTACCTCTACAAAGCCAAGCTGTTCATTTTCCTGACAAACTGGACTTACCTGATCCTTAACCTGTACTTCCTCCAAGCTACGACGCTGACCTTCTGTGCGCTGCGGACGCGCAGAGAAGCTAGCCCCAGTCCTAACGAAAAACAAGACCTGAGCGTTGAGGTAGAGATGGGATCTGGTGACGACAGCGCAAGCGCAAGCGCCAAAAACGGTGACACTGCAACCGAAGCAGCCCGCGAAGAAGATGTCCTGCGGCTGTACCACAAATTATTCTGGCTTCTTTATATCATCAGTGCCAACGCCGGTTTGCTAGTGACCGTGGGGTACTGGACCGTACTCTACGAAGACGACGAACCAATTGACGCAAACAACATAACAAAACACGCCCTCAACTCCGTGTTCATGTTGATTGACACCTTCCTGAGCTCGATCCCAGTCCGCCTCTTCCACTCGGTGTATCCGCTGCTGTATATCATCGTATACCTGGCGTTCACTGTCGCCTATTGGCAGCTTGGTGGTACAAACATCCAAGGCATGCCTTATATTTACAAGTTGCTGGATTACGACAACATTCAACCCTCCACTGGCTCCCTGATCGGGTTTTTTCTACTTTTGGTTCAACCTGTTTTACAGCTGATGTTGTTTGGTCTTGTCAAGCTGCGAGATTGCCTTCGCCCAACGCACAAGACCGACTTTTAAAATCTTCTCGATCCGTGTAACTCCAGGGGAGAAGGGTGGGATACTACCCCCGGAGTTTACTCAATATATGTTTATATGAATATAATAAGATACTGCAATATCACAGCGACAAACCGATGAGTGGTGCCGGATCTATCCGCCCAGCCCCTGAGAAAGGTTTGTTTTGCAAACCGAAATATAGGGCAAAGTTTTTTCTATATATTCTAGTTTTTTTCTTTTTATCCACTTTGCGGTTTATTTTTGACCGCTTTAGCCGTCAGGATCAGTTTGCCGTCTATATTTTATGTTTATATGGGTTGCTCCGCTCCGACTTGGTCCAATACTTTACTCATTTACTACCAGTTTTCAAAGAAAAAGATAACCGTTTGGATTACCTTCCATAAAAAGTCGTACCCTTTCATATGCCTCCAGCAGAAACACTGCATCCATTTTTCTTTACCATTGTTCAACATATTTCAAAAGTCCCTTTTCAATACCTAAATCTCATTCCCCCTACCTTTTTGTAGTATAGTATCCCCTGGGAGGGGGGGGGGCATACTTATGAGACTGATCAGGACTGGGAATCAAAGGACGCTTATTTAATAAGTTGTTCTGCACAATAACTGAAGACACAAGGGAATATTCATCCCCCTTCAGCACAATTTTTCCGAAACGGAGTAGGTTCGATTTAATTACTAACCAGTATTCTGTATATAATCCGTTCCCTGGTAATATAAGATCTCAGTGCAGATATTCTGCGATACTGAGCAAACAAATATACCTTATAACACTTTAAAACTTTCACGCAGTTCGTCATGTTAGTGCATGTCAAGTAAAAACAACTTCAATGTTTCAATCTGTGTTCAGATAATTATATTGTCCATGCAGTGTCATTCATTTAAAACATGACACAAATTGTTTGTTTTCTTCTGTCTTGATCATGGCCCGCCTTTCTAGGTTGGAATCCTTGATCTGCTAAACAAAACAATGAACATTCTGTGTTTTGGTTTGGTTTGCTTAAGCTTAACGTCGAAAATCATTAACACCAAATATCGCCTTTCCAAATTTCCAAAACGGACCAATTTTCTTTGCAAAATCCACTTGTCTTTAAAATTTCCTGTTAGGCATATTGTACCAACCCGATTAATGACCGTAGTTGAATCAAGGTATCTGTCACAATAAGTTGAAGTGTAATTTGCACCGAAATCGGGTAACAATGGCCTTAGAGACTAAAGAGGGACTTGCTGACCTTACTAGCGTGCGAATGCTTTTCTCCGGCTCTTCAAATTCTAATTCTTCACGTAGAGCGGTACACGCCCGAAAGCTGTGCAGGACAGTAAAAAGTGCACGAACTTTGTACATTTTGGAACTTTTTTAGGCGCCCTTTGAAAACTGAGGTCGGCGAATACAACCACCTGTTACGAAGGGTTATTTCGAAATTATCGGCCCGTTGCAGCTACAGTGTAATGAACTAAGATCACGATTTGCCGTTCTACATCTTCCCGACGCATATTTTTGTCGCAATAACAGATTATTTAATGACTTAACCTTAACTTGAACTCACGTTTTGTCCCGCCGTTCTCTAAATTCCGACAAAAAAAATTAAAGTTGTAATCATCCGCCTTTCGAAGTCGTGCCGTCACAATAACGACAATTAAGTAGTAGATAAAAAATTAGCGGGAGATCTGTATGGGCGTTTACAATGGCGAGCCGATAGGCGAGCCATTGTAAACAGCCATACAGATCGGACCCGAATATTTTATTCTTCTTGTGAAATGAAAACAATAAATCGAATGGAAAGTTTTGTTATGTGAATCAGTAGAGATCTGTATCAGAGGTTAATGAATACTAATTAGCTGAGCAGGAGTCTGTATCAAAAGTTAATTCTATTGTTTGATTTGTATTGGGGTTTACAGATGTGTACATGTGATCTAAATACTGTGCTGGGATTGGTTTGTACCCTCATGAATAGTTAATGAATTTTACAACATCAATAACAGATCAGATTACGGACGAGGTTATGACATGGCATGGTTACAGCAAACAACCTCCAATAATCTTTACTTAGTCCCGAGAAAATAAATAAGCGCTCAACTTGAGGTCTTGAAGTTTTGACCTACATTGAGTAAACTGAAAAATAAAAGTAACGTAGTAGCCACACAGTATACAGTCAACTCTCTCTAAAACGGACACCTTCGGGACCGGCTCCAACTGACCGAGGTGTCCGTCTTATAGGGAGTTTAGTTACAGTAAAATGACTGAAAAACGGCAGGGACGGGACCAACACCAGGCGTCCGTCTTCTGGAGGTGTCACGTACTTCTGCTATTAATCAAATTTTCGTGTTTCCGTCCGGATTGACGTCAGCCAATTCTATCGCTTGTATAAAGTCACTAGATGCCTGACTCTGACTTCAACGCCGGCTGACAATTGGTTTAGTCGCCCAACTGAATAGCTGTCAGACTCTATATGACTAAAGTGCGTGACTCTATCTAGGACGTATTTAGAGCTAACTTCAGTGCAAGTAATACAGTTTTGATAACTCAATGAACATATATTTCGTTTTGTAAATCCTGTGCATATAAAGCAACTTTTTAAATAATTAATATTACGACATGACATGACACTGAATGTTTGCATAGTCAATAAGCACGTCATTCCGGTTGACATTTTTACATATTCACTTAACCACGTCCCCACCTACACAATACGCAATACGGATTTGTAAACTGATAAACACAGGCCTCGTTTTATTCATCACGAACATTATTTTCCAGGCGATCGATCAAAACTGCAACTATGAAAATGTGTCAAGAGGAGTTTCGTTTGAGAAATTTTCAATTTTGGCATCCAGATCACCGCGAATTTACTGACTCTAGGGTAAGTGGTATGCTACAAATTTATTTCTAATTAGACAAGGGGCGCGTTAAGCTAATGGCCGTGATCATGCGATACACAGGTGGGAATACAGGGCGGTGTATAGAAGGCGGACGACAATTTTGCAAATGAAAGCGGTCTCTCTGCTCTGGCGCTTAAAAATGTCTCATTTTCGAACGATTCCGTCAAAAAATACATTTCTGAAGGCTGCCTCCTTGTATTTGAAGGTTTAAGATCACAGCTATGCTAAACAGATTTAATCTGCAACATTGTGACTCCAATGATCATTCTTTTGTTTGTGTAGCTGGTCTTTTCGAGTCTTTCGCGGCCTACTTTCTTTGCATATCTTTTACCTATGGACCTTAGCAAGTCTTCAGTACTTTAACTGACGATATTATATGAAATATACCTTGGAGAACAGTCAAGGAAAGCCCAAAGCCATGCAAGACAATTAATATCTTATTATGCGAAACATCCAAAAGCCATATACCGTATACTTGCTGGCGTGTTCTAGATATCTCTCTGATCGCACATTTTTTTAATGATATTGCACATAGCGCTGATGGAATATGAATTTTACTGTCACTGGAAGTTTAAAGTTTTCTCACTTGAAGGTTTCAGTCATTTATTCTCATAATTTACACCTGGGGCATATTTTCCTTAACGCCACCCTTGAATTTGAAACAGTCGCGTCATAGCAACCGTGGGAGTGTGAAAGCATGCCTAATGTTCACTTTAGGCTGGTTCTCATATGATCGCCCCGATCGTCTCTGTCGTTTGCAAATTCTGAGGCGATCGAAGCGATTGGAAGCGATCAGAGGGTTCTCATATGATCGCCCCGATCGTCCGGTATATGCAAAATAGGGTTAATCAACCAAGATAATAATTCATGATCTTTTCTTTGTTCCCACATATGAATATTCGATTTTATTCCGATCGCCGTACGTGTGTTTTTTCAAAACTCTGATATCGCTTATGGCAGCCTTCGATGCAAAGGCAAAATTCGTGGCCTCCTATCTTCTCATTATTGCCGTTTTACGGCGAGAAGCAAAAGGGAGGCCAAACGAAAACGTAGTTCTGGGTAATACTGATGCACCATGGGACAGTTTGGATCGCTTTGATCGTCTCCCTCTGTGGCAGTAGTTCTCATATAATCGTTCGCAATCGTTCAAAACACTGCAAAACATAGATTTGTGAAATGAGCAAGAGTTTTTGGATTGCTTGAAACGCTAACGAGATATTCGCATTAAACCCACATTAAACGGTGGAAAAACGACTTTCACGTGAGCCTCTGCTTTAACATAGCATTTCTTTTTCGTTCAGCTGGACGTTTGCGCAATGCAATTTTATCTGATGCAATATATGTACCCTATCTAAGGATCACACGTACCGAGAACACGATGTCAGAAGCCGACCAAAACCATACCTTGTTTTAGTAAACCGTACCCTATCCCGCGGCACATACCTATATAGGGTATATAGAGTGCCCCCTCCCCTCCCCCCTCCGTATTAATCGTTGTACATTTTTATTCAGTGCCAACCTCGAATTGAAAGGGTGGGCTCTCAACCCCTCTAAATCCATAAATATGGAGCTTCCGGAATGTCTCGCAATACAAGTCTGCAGGTGCATGTTGAATTTTTTTTTTTACTTTTTTCCCGTCCTCTGCAAAAGGCCCGTATACATTAGTCCTGAATCGTCCATTTACGTTTTCAGTGGCTGTCCCTGCCGGTTTTTGTGGCGTACCGACTGATCGTCACAGCTTACATCCTAGCATGGCTGATTTACAACATCCACGTCACCGGAGCAAAGCTGTTCATCTTCTTAACAAACTGGACTTTCACTATCCTAAACATTTACTTCATCTATGCAACGACACTCTCTTGTATCGCTCTTTATCATGACGTCAAGGAGAAAAGAGAAACCGTCCCAGGTCAAGATGAGGCGACCGTGGAGATAGAAATGGGGCATGTTGACGACAGCTATGGCGCAATTGATCGTGAAATTGAAGCCCGCGAGAAAGATGCCCTGCGGTTTCATCACAAGTTTCTGTGGTTCATCTACGTCATATCTGCGACCGGTGGCTTATGGATCACCGCGGGGTACTGGAGCGTGCTGATTGGGGATGACATCATCGATGCAAATAACATTACAAAGCACGGGCTCAATTCCGTATTCATGGTGATTGATACGTGCTTGAGCTCGATTCCAGTCCGCCTCTTCCACGGGTTGTACGCGTTGCTGTACCTTCTCATTTACATCGCCTTTTCGGTGTTTTATTGGCTCGGGGAAGGTACCAATAATCAAGGACAACCTTACATCTATAGTCTCTTGAATTACAGTGATTTCAAGGCGAGCACTGGAGGTCTATTAGTGGTCTTTCTTCTCGTGGTTTTGCCTGTTTTGCATCTGATTTTTTACGGGATCACCAAATTACGAGATCACCTTCACAGGAAGTATAAAAGTTAAATGACGTGACATGACTTAACATGACGTTACTCGACGCGACATGACAAGACGTAACATGATGACGTTACTCGACGTGACATGACGTGACATAACATGACGTTACTCGACATTACATGACGTGACACTATATGACATGACATTACTTATCATGACTAGACGTGGTATGACATGACATGTTGTGACTTATATAGGCTGTGTTCACACTTGATGCCTGGGCACGGTGCCCGAGTTCGATTCTCGCTGGGCACTAATGTGAACATACTATTTTTTCAAGTACCGTCGCCCGAATACAGCCCGAATACAGCCCGAATACAGGGTCTCCACCATGTACTCGGGCACTTAGTGGTACATGGGTACTTTGATTTTCTGTGTGTGAACACGACGCTATTTTTGCCGGTGCTCGGGTACCAGTGCTCGGGCACTAAGTGCGAACACGGCCTTAATCTGACGTGTCGTGACGTGTGACATCACATAAAATGACATGTTACAACGCGGCGTGATGTGACGTGATATCAGGAAGACGTATAGCTCTTGATGTAAGCACTGAAGAATTTGCACGAAATGTAAATAGAGCAGTCAAAATGCAAAGTTAGTACCGCGGAAATAGACTTGGGCAAAATTAATTAATGCCCAATATCTCACTGTAGATTATTAATTGTATCAATCAATTATAATAGTTAAGGGAAGAAATAGCCTGGCAAAGTGCCCAAGATGATAAAGTATTTTTCTGTACAATAGGCAGGAAACAAGTATTTCCTTTGCGCAAAATTATATCGTAAATGAACTGTCTGCCGTTTATTGTAAATAACTTTTGCCTGGTTTGGCTCACTAAAAGTATGACTGATTACTTCCAAATTGAAGGGACTTTCCAAAAAAGTAGTTTTGTAACGTAAAAAGAGAACTAATTATAATAGACCGAATGTAAACAAGAATGGTTAGGGCTCAAGAAAGGAACGATAAACGTGAAGGAAAATCGGCATCTTTTAAAGAAGCGCCTACCTTGTTGTGGCCCCTTTAATTACCTATTTATTTACCCGTCAGTCTATGTGGCTATAAATATATTTTATTTTATTGTATTTTATTAAAGACCTATAACCATGAACTTTGTAAATCATAAACTGCTAAGAACGTCAGTCTGGTTATTGTAAGTTTTGCTCAAGGTAATGGTGCGATAATTTGATTCATATCTCAAAACTCGACATTTGCCTTTCTTCTGGGCATAGATGCTCAAAGGGTGGATAACTCCATCCGTCAGATAAATTATTATCCAGTAAAAAGCGTATTGTTTTGTCGAAGCTTGTCTACTCGAAAGCGATTTATATGGTGGATAGCCTTATCCACCCTTTGAATAACTAGGTCCTGATGTTAAAATTTTCCCGCCTCTTTTAACCATTAACTTCCAATATAATGGTTGTAAGCATGTAATTTTCTCATTAAGGTCACGACAATCACACCAATAAAACAGTTTCGAAAAATTCATTTAATCAGACTGAAGGAGATGTGAAAAACTCAGAGAAACGCGATCAACCGAAAATAAAATTTTGTCTTGATGTTCTACTAAATTCCCAACATTAACTTTGAAGGAAATGTATAAGGGAATTGATTTGGTATTTAAGCTTAGAAGCATGTGGCGTTCATAAATTACTTGGTATTTGATTCTGATGCGGGTCGCGACAGGCAGAAGAATCAAACCTGAGGTGACTATACTGCATTGCAACTTTCGCAAATAATTAAAGATGCCTCTCGAGAAGAATTAAAACATTCTCCAAAAACCTTTTCTCCAATAAACACTTCTGACTACATGTATGTGCCCATGGCCACGAGTTTATATAAAGCTCTTTTTGAAGCTTACTTCTATATAGCCCGACAACATAGACTTACGAGATGCAGTGCAGGATATACTTTCGTATTCTTTTTTATATGACAGACTGTTTCGGTGAATATCTGTTCGGAAGACTTCTAATCGCCTATACGATTTTCGTTTACGGCGTTATAAAAAAACTAGAGTTTTCTACAGCTTAGACTTTCGTGACATGGGGAAAGTAATGCCTGCTGTTTTCGGAGAGAGAAAAATGTTCTTTTGGGCACGAAAGAAGGCCAGCTACGATTTTTGAGAAGGCAACAGTGGCTAGTAAATTCGGGTAATAATATGTCGTTCCCTAAAATGTTCGAATGTTCGAAAGTTCAGCTAGCGTATCCGAAAAGATACACTTTTCTTAGCGTTTAAAAATAAGGCTTTATAACGTATAAAGAGGACACTTACAACGTAGAAAAGGTGTCCCTACAACTATAGAGAAATTTTCGCGTTGTGTGCCCCTGAAGAATATATTTTATAGGAATATTGCGGCGAAACTTGCGAATTTCTAACAATGTTTTAAGAATAAACCCGAGGCTGAGAGTTTGTAAAGAATATAGTTGTGTGTTCAAAATTTGTAAATGCAATACAATCATTGCTTTCAACTAAACAGTATAAAATGTTTTCTTTTTCTACATGGCAAAACTAGCCAAAACAACAACAAAAGCAGCGCTAGCTGAATGTTTGATGCTAATAACATTTCTGCAAGAAGTTATACACCAAACACTTGTAATTGATATCCCAATACATTCTAAAACGGAAATGTCATACGCTATATTCTAAGAATATTCACAAGAATATTTCCAGTCTAAAATCGGCAGAAAAATAAGATTATTCAGCCCGGGCCGGAAAACAATATTCTTATAGAACAAAACAAGTGTAGTTTCGACCTCATTAAATTTTAGAAGGTTTTATTTGCATTAATCCACCAGCACTTATATACTTATTTTTATTTTACTAATCGAAAAAGACTTACGTTCCTTTACCTTTATCGAACAAGAAACAGGAGCGAGACGAATGCTTTCTATATTTTCAAGTGTTCTCGATTTACTGAAGTGTTTTTATACATGGCTGCTTTTTATGTGAAATAGAGTTAGCGTGCGCTAAACCGCTAATTAAAAGCGCAGTTTTCCGTTTTTTACATTTTGATAATATAAAACAGCAAGTTTTAGCCAATCACAACGCGCGAAGTATCCAATCTATATTTTAATAAGCTGTGAGCCGGCCGAGTGCCAGCATAACGAATATGTTCGAATTCTGGAATGAGTATAATATTGACTTTATCTTCAAATAAACATCATTTAATACGTACAGGAAAAAATGTTAATTAGCTGACTCTATTTTTAAGACGCATTTGGAAAAAAGAAAAAGAGGCTTTGTTTAATCACTACAATACCTTCAAAGCTGAAGGATTATGCCGTTTTGCAAATCAATGAAGCTGCCGACCAACGAGTCAACAAATTAAAACTTTTAGCTAAGACCCAGTATTAGACCTATCCTTTTAAGTAATTTATAAACAAATCAATTTAAAAGCTGCTTTAGTCTGATCCTGCCGAAATGTGCTGCCTTTTTACGTACTAACGTTACAAAAAATTGTACAATAATATGTACTATTGTTTTGTGTGAGACCATTTACATTTTGCTAATTTATGGTTTTCGAGAAGGTGTTAACGCTATCTATTCTATTTAAACGGTTTTAGTTGGTATCGTTTTTGTTGTTCCACTAGATCGAAATGCGTCCCTTTGTACTTATTAATCAGTCTGTCGATTGAAGCAACTGAAAGCGTTCTGGAGTAAACTGCCCCGATCTGCCGGTTGTTAGAAGTTTTTTGACGAGCTGTCTTAAATGACGTACCAATTGCTGGCAGCGAAATCCATCTGCTATTGTTGTTTTCCTCATTACAAACATGCCCTGATATCTCTCCATTAATTGTTTTGTTACGCGTTTTACGATGGTTTCCTTGCGGCTTCACGGCAGAATTCCGTTTTAGAAAATCAATATACTGGTTAGTATCTTTAAGACTAGTCGTTATTGTACCCGGCGAGGGCTTCATTGCGACTCCAATGTGCTTTGGGTCCCGCTTTTGCGATTTGCAATTACAACAACATAAAATATCCATATTCCTCTGAGCATTGACCAAACCATCTTTCAGCGATTTTTCGTGTCCCGCTGTACTTTTCTCCGGCGTCCAAAAAGGCGAATAAAACGTCTTCGGAACGACACACCGTTTAAAAGCAGAATTTTTCAACGCAAAAGAATTAGCGTTGTTCTCTGGTCTCTTGAAGTCCGTTCCCTTGATGCTTTTTCGGATTTTAATTGCGTGGGACTCGTTCTCGCAGTTTGTATGTCCTTCAAGGGACAATAGCTTCAAATTGTCGCATGTTGGTTTTTCATTGAAACTGCTGTTAATGTAAGCGTTTTGCTCGGAATTCTTTTCAAGGTCTTCCGGTAAAACAGCCTCGGGTATCGTAGCGTTCGCGAGTGCCTCGGTTTCGCTGCCAGTTTTAACGCGATCTTTATCGTGACTGCTTGACGGCACGTTGTCAGTTTCCGTCGCGTTTTGTCGTCCGGCAGATTGCGTAAGCTCTTCCGCATTTTTTGTTAAAGTTTTTGACTCCACGTTCTCACTGCTTGGGCTAACTTCATTTGTGCAAGTATTTAAAGATTCGAAAACAGATGTGTTGTGCAGCGATGCACTGTTTTCAATGGAAGACACCTTAACTTGCTCACAAAGCGTTTCGCCACCGTTGCCATTAATAAAATCTTTTTCCTTGCAACTGTGCCCTTGCTGTGTAGTTAATTCTAAAGGGCCTTCTCTTATTAAATACTGATGAGTGTCTTGTGTTTTTGCCGCCGACACTTCATTTGCGTTCCCAGCAATCGACAGACCTGCTTCAAACGTGTCAATAAAATCGAAGCTATTATCTTCATCGAAGAAAGTGTTGACGGGCTGTCCGAGGAAGTCTTCACCCTCCTGGTAAAGAAGTGGGCTGGAACACAGCGATCCTAAGTCGAAACAAGGGCTGCCCATTTCCCGACCATCTGAAACGAACTCAATGTCCGTGCTACAAATCCTTTAAAAACTGGCACCCGGTCTGATTTTGCAAAACAAAAAAGTAATTGTTCTCTTGAATTAAAAAAAATCCGTCAGCTGCTCTCGTCACCATGGCAACCAAAGGACAATTTATTCATTGCATGACACTAACAAAAGAGTTGAATTTTTATGATTGTTGAAAGACTTAAAAGTGCTAAGCTTGTGTTTGTGTATAAATCTTTTGTTGACCAACCGGCCTTTAAGCTCGCTTTATTTTTTAGCAATGACATTATGCTAATTATAAATTTAAAAAAAACCTTTTGAGGCTTGTGTCCAAGCCATTCATGTAAACTTGAACAAAAAGACAAATCCACTTTTATAACCTCAGTGAAAATTTATTACAATTTAGTCTTTTAATCCTTGTCAAAAGAGAGCTGCCAACTTTTATTTTTATTATATATTTTTTTCATAACCTCCTCCGGATATTCTTCGACAATTGATGTTTTATCCATATAATATTGATTTTCGCTACTGGTGGAAATTTAAATGAAAATAAACTGAAAAGTATAAAGAATAGGTTTTAGTTATTACTAAAACTAAAGTGCTTTTTGCATAAAATAAATTATTGCTTAGGTTTTAAAGAGCCAGAGAAATATTCAGCAGAGTTCATAGCAGATGTTTATCATTTCTTTTTTTTTTTTTTTCGTTCATAAAAAAGACCGTCCCGAAGGACGGTCCAGCTGAAAACATCGTGAAACGTTCTGGCGGCTGTCAGTGCTATGCCGATAAAGAGTTGAAAGCGCTACACATTTTGAGCGTGATAATTAAGCTGACAGACAGACAGACAGTCACACGTGCACAGACAGGCGAATGTAAAGCAAACGTCGGAAACCAAACAAACCCTTCACTCAAAATCTTGTACAGTACTACTAGTTGTAAGGCGGAAGGAATCTATTATACGAAGGCGTCGTATGTGATTTTTTTTTCTACGAAAATTACTTAATTAAAGTTATAAACCCGATAAAAGTTTCATACCAAATAGAGTAGGACAACCCCCAGAACTAAAGCTCAGCTCTGGGTTGGAGGTAGATGATGGTTTAAAACTATAATAATTGTAAATCTTCACTAAATCTTTCTTTTGCCTGTTCAGGTTCCAAATCCACTTAAACCCCGTTCCTCTCTCCTTCTTCATAAATATCTAAAAAATATCTAATAAAATTTAAATAGCTTTGCTAGAGACTTTTTTTTTTAGCCCCCAAGAGCAACTTGTTCCTCGTGACCCAGGCTACGCCGGCTTAGAGGACAAGGCGGCTCTGGGAACGAGAATGAGCTGCAGGCTGCAGGCGCTCCTTTACTTTCAGTTCCGTGCTCTTTAGTCACGGGCTTTGCTTGCCCGTAAAATACCTTCTTTGCTGCGGGAGGCAAGTTACGTTACGACAAAAACCATTCTCATACCTCGAGTCTTCGTTCCTTCTGCACAGGCTTGAAGAAACGAGCTCGTCTACTGACCGCTGGTCAAAGGGAACGAAGACCCTGGGTACGAGGACAAAAACAAGTTTCGAGAGTTCTGAGTTGCGCCTCCCTCGACTTCCAACGCAGGGTTCGTCACGCAATCTTTCTTCTATTGTCTCTAGCATAATTCGATTAACACCGCTTGGCTATTTTCATTTCGCGTGACAATCAAACACTTTGAAAGAGTCACAGACCAAATCCTCTTGCAATCGCCCCTGATATTTCCTTGTATTCAAACATTCGCTGGACGCTATAGCAACCCAAAGACGACCATGGTGTTCGAAGAAGACAGAAAACCTTTAAAAGCCGTGGATTGGGTGATAATAGCATTTTACTTCGTTGCCTGTATTCTTGTGGGACTATGGGTATGTACGGTAATATCACCGGTCAGGACGGTTAATGACTGCTTTTCTCCGTGTTAAGAAAGCTATTTTATAGTTAATTGAAAGCTCATAATGCCATATTCTGTGCTAGAGCTTCCTTATAGAGAACATTTTGCACCTAAGGTAAAGATGCCAGTTCCGTGCATGGACAACGAGGTATTTTAAGCAGCTCGTAATACAATTCTTCGCCAATCTCATGTCTGTTGTTCGTTTGCGACGGTTATCTGATAAAATAATAAAACGTTTTTAGCTCGCTTAACTTTTGTTCTAAGCTACAGTGTAGTTCTAACTTATGCTAAAAGGTCTGCGAACGCGAAATAATTTTTTTTAAAAATTTAATGCTTTGTAATAGGGCATAAAAATGAAAGCTTTTCAGATCTTTCAAAATTTCTATCCTTTTTTATCAGCACTTTGTCTCAGATGTCCGCATGTGAATGAACCAAGAAGCATGTAACCAAGGAGCTAAATTGATAATCGCAATGAATCAGTTGCTGAATTGATGATTAAATTCTTCTTTGCTAGTTGTCAATAAGTCATTTAAAGCATTTAAATCAAAGCCTAGCAGAGCATGTTGGTTTTCAAAATATGTAACCGACCTTTTTAAAGCAAATCAAATGTTTATTTAAGTAAGTAAACTGACCATTTAATTCGAACCAATTTCAATAGTGGGGGCCATAGTAACCTTGGCGAGGTGTAACAGACAATAGGTATTAGCTTGCTTGTAGTCACATTATTCACAGTCACTGTTTTTATTATTCAACGAGCGGTAAATCTCTCTTGCACCGCACCTAGCGTGCATAGCAGTCCAGTTGCCATAGCCACAGAAGCGCTAGCGTTAAACTATATGATTGCAAAAGTAAACTAAATTTTGGTAAAACATCATTCTTGTCCCCAGAGCCACGATCCTTTTATATGTGCATTTGCAAGTTAGAATTATTGCTATTTCATATTTATCGTGATTAATGAAGAAATGGGTAAAAAAGAATGAAAAAAGACGTTGCAAGGAATAGAAAAAAAAGAAAAAGAACTCGTGATGGGGACCATCAAAGCGTAGTTCACGTTGTTACACCACGATTTACGTTCCACTGCAAATTAAGACAATAATTTTAGGCTCCTTAAATACACATTTAGTTGTTGTCCTACGGGCCAAGATTTCCTCTGTCTACATTCCTATTAATGAGCTTAACCTTTAATCGGATCTGTTGTCTGTGATTAGGGGGGCTCGGTGTCCTAATGGTAAGCTCCTTGAATTTGATAGAGCGAACTGGGGTAGAGCACTGACCAAGATCATTTCGTCGTCTTCTTGGGCAAGACACTTTCGGGGAAGGGTGAATTCGAAGGGAACTCCGTCATATGAAGGGGACGGGGAAGCTCAAGTTCGTAGGAAAATTCAAATTTGAATTTAAGCCCTAAATTAAGGAGACCAATCTGGGAGTTGCTAAAGCCTTTTTGACCCCTAAAAGATACCAATTTTTATCATGCCTGATCGGTCTTGACGTCAAAAAAAAGACGGTGTTTTTTTTTTATTATTATTATTTCTTCATGTGCAACCCTAAACTAGACGTTGACCGGCTCAGAATGTTGGAGTTCTGTCCTGAACACCAAAACACGACAAGCATGGATATATCCTAGTCCCTTTTGCATGGAAGTCCTCTCTCCAAACCAGAGGACGCTTTACTCCCACAGTGCCCCTCTCAATCCAGGAGAATGAATCGGGATACCGGCGAACTGTTGGGGGTGTTACAATACTCCTCACCCCCCCTTGTCGTTTCGATTAGTCATGCTTCAGGGAGATTGCAGTTAAGCCGGCACCAACGATCAACGAGCGCCTTACTTAGTTTATCTACTCACTAATTACCTCCAAGTAAAGTGTGGCATATACGTTACAGTACCGCGATACTCATTTTGTCTGTGTATGAAATCTTTTCCAGACCAAGTTCAGACAACAAAGGGGAAAAGCTGAGACGGCAGAAACGTTTTTCTTGGCCGGAAGATCCATGATGTGGTGGGCGGTAGGTCCATGTACCTCATGCCGGAATAAATGTTTTATCTTAACGCAGGATAAAGGCTTTCAGATACGAAAACTTTCCATAAACGCCTGCCAAGGTTACGACTCTCTTTTTGTAGCGGGAAACAAGAGAAAGGAGCGAAGCGCCGATTTTTTCGAACCCCCGCTCCTGAAAAACCGTCAATCAACCCTGAGTCCCAATTTGGGTGTCACGCAACACTAGATTAAGTGGGCTATCAGCTGTTGCGTGCGCGTGACAACCCAAATAATGGCTTCCAGGGAGACTGCCCTGTTTGGTGACCATGGCCCTTTTTGAGAGAAACTCTCATGTTTAAACAGAAACGGAACTTACTCTAACAATGGAAGCTTGCGACAAGCTTTTACCAACCTCCTCCTTTGCAGTTATTTTCTTTGCTCGCCGCGCAAACACACGAGCAATTGACAATGATCGAAGAAAGCACAGCCCAGTCGGTTTGAGACTAACTGTACATTGAGAAAATAATGCGAAAATTCTTTGAATGCCACAACTAGGAAATGCAATGAAAGGTGGCTAAGCAACTTCGCTGTCCAAGACATGATAATGTTGAGCTCATCCACTGTACTCGATCAAGAATCGACCTTGATGTCTCCAAAATGCTCTTGAGGCTTGCTCTGTTAACATCTGTTACCTCTGTTATCGAATTCGAAGCAGTTGATATTTTTTCTCTGTGTTAATTTTTCAAGGTTGGACCCAGCCTATTTGTCAGCAACATCGGCAGTGAGCACTTCATTGGGTTGGCTGGGTCTGGAGCGGCTACAGGGATTGGTGTAGGGTCGTATGAATGGCAGGTGAGGCAAATTTACCAGTGTCCTACATGTATGTGAACTTAAAACTAATACTTAACCAACGAAATGTCAATACTGAAAAAAAAACTTACACAATAGCATATTGCTACCCATTGATCTTTTTCCTTTGATTATGTTTAGGCACCTTTTATCTTACTCCTTCTTGGATGGGTTTTTGTGCCAATTTATCTAAAGGCGCGGGTAAGTGCACAGTACAATACAAAATGTTGGATTATTGCGCGTGGGTACCCTATAACACCCCTCTGTAACAGACCTGGTGACACCTGATTTTCCACCAGGTTTTCAACCAAAATCGACCAGGGAAGTAAAAAATCCACCAGGTTGATTACTTACTTTTTGTATGCAATAAACTTAGCGGGGTAATTGTGCACAATTTTCCGCACCGATGTCGCCTAACGGCTGTAGATGACACCGTCGTTTTTTCGCATTGTACGTAAACAACTGAAGTAATATACTCTTTGTATCCTGCTCTTAGACGGAGAAAAGTGGCAAAGGAAAAACAGAATCGAATAAAGGCATCGGACTTAATTTCTCTTAAAACAAGTCCTTTTAGGCTTTCGCGTTATACGGCAAACGGGCCGTTTTGCGATCGCCGAGCGTTCTTTGTATCGAACAGTGCATTACAGCCACTAGATCCGCAATGGGTCAAATTTAGCAAATCATTGTCACAATGAGCCAATGAGTATAATCATACTATTGACACTGTCAGTTTGCACTTGGACTTGAAACAGTCGTGTTATATTCCTGAAATCCTCTGAAATTCTCGCACGTTTTTGTCCATCAGAGATCATACACGGCACGCAATGCATGCAGAAGCGATGACGAATAGAAGAACAAATTCCGCCGACCGCCTTATGATATAAGGCGATGGACTGACGTTGTCGCCTTAAAATGATTCCTTTAGATGCATGTTACTTTTACAGTTCTTAGCAGGCCTGTAGGCAGGATTTAAAACGACGGTTCTTCAGAGCGCCAAAGATCTGAAAGATGCAACCGTGTGAATGCCGAAGATGTAAGCTACTACTGGGGGTCCAGGGGGGCATGCCTCCCCGGGAAATTTTGAAAATTAGACAGGCCGAAATCACATTTTGTGCGTTTTGAAGGGAGTTTCATAGGCAACTAGGCAGCTTAAAGTAAACTTAAAAAACACGATTATTTCTAGTCCTTTTCAGTTAAAATCAAAGCTCCTTATTTTTGGAAGGGGAACGCGCTTCACCAGGCAACCAACCTTGCGCTTGACGGATTACACCACCAAAACATACATTTACGACTTAAATTCCTAAACCGCGTGTTGAAGGATATTCAGACAGATATTCGATATGTTTCAAAAACAAATTGGGAGAACGTTTCGCGGGATCATTTTCTCGACTCCCTAGTCCCTAGTTTGAACGTCTCTCAAGCCCTGCTAATTTGACTACAAGTTTAATTACTTTTCCAGAAGGTAAATGACATAAATATGTATTATCAAAAGAGCCTAGCCTAGCACCAAGAGACAGATCCAGAGGTTGTCTCGCACGGGCGCGCCTAAATTTAAACGGTCCGTTTACCATTAAAATTGCAAAATGTTAAAAATGCCGGCCCCTATTCGTTGATCCATTTTCAGTAGGTTATAGCATAAAGACGTCAAAATAGAAAACCGTTTGCTTATATCTTTTACAGGTCGAATAAATTGTCTCTTTTTTTCGGATTAAGCGAGCAATTACAAATACGTTTTAATGACTGCAGTCATCGGCATCAATAGTTTCATGCAGGCGAAAGCTACACAAAGTAATATTTAGACAGTAGTTACAATTTGAGGCAGCTTAATTAAAATTTACCGTCATACGCCACTTGAATGATCTTGAATGTACTTGAATAACTTGCGTATTTTTTACATCACATTGTGCTGGCGGGCTGCAAAGTTTAACACGATATTTTTTACATCAAACGCCTCTCAAACTGCTCAAGGCTACTAAATTGACGAAAAAAAGGCCGTTTAATACTCACCAAGAATTATTTCGGTCAACCTGATTATCCTCTGCGTAGTTATTCGATAAAACGCTGTAGAAAGCCGGGTCAAAAATACTTCCACACATTTGTTTTGGGCCGCGCGCGCTGTTCAAATCGCTCTGAATCATTCACAAGCTCGTATTACGTACAGAAAAGGAAACAGATCTGTTTTGTCTCTTCAGTGGTGTGCTTGACAACGGAACAAGCGACAAAAACAATAGAAAAAAGTTAACAATTACCTTTTGCTATATTTACATCAAGTTATAGTCAATTATTAAATTATCTTTTTGCCGGGCGTCGTTTTCTTCTGTTTATTAAAGCCAGCAGAAAGATTTTGGTTTATTTTTCCTGACCAGGTAAACAAAATTCTTCACCAGGGAGAAATAAAATTGACCAGGGAATTTTCAGATATTCACCAGGGACCAGGGAGGTCAAATTTCCACCAGGGAGGGCAAAATAACCCACCAGGTCGGGTTTCACCAGGTCTGTTACAGAGGGGTGTCCTATATATGAGCTATGTAGTTTTTCTGGAGAATAGCAACTCTGGGGTAGAGCAGGGATTTTTGGCGTTAAGTCTAGTATAATGTTGTAAACTGGAGCTAAAATGGTCTAGAATATCAGAGTGGTACATCTTAATTGCCGTAATTGCATGTTACTCAGTGACTTTTCCTCGCCACTTGTATTTTTTGGACAAGAAAATGGAAACTCGACTTTCTCCTCACTATATATCACTAGTAACTGTTTTAATTCCTTTAGGTATACACGACTCCAGAATACTTGCTAAAACGATTCCACAGCACAAAGATCAGGACATGTTTGACAGCAGTGGCTCTTATCTCGTATGTCCTCACCAAGATTTCTGTGAGTAATAAATCAAAACCTTGTATGAGTTTAGATAAAAAGAAAGGGTGGATTTTATTTAGCGTTGGACATCAAAGAATAAGCCTCAAGGCTAAAAACACAAAAAAACACTGACTGGGGGAATGAATAAGCAACAAAGGACTCGTAAGGCAAAGGGATAAGCTTTTTAATCGGGAAGACGAAAGTAAAAAAGATATAAGAAAAGAGGAACTAGAAACCGATCGCTTATTGAAGAAAGCTATACCGTACCGTGAAAGCAATATAACTGAATAATTCCGATTAAAAAAATGTGAAATCCTTATTAAAGAAACAAACTTAACGATGTTCTGTCTCGAGCAACCGGCTACAGTTGATGTTTTTTCGAAACATGTTTTCTTTTCGGTTACAGGTTGATATCTATGCGGGCAGCGTATTTCTGTATGAAGCTGTCGGTTGGAATATTTACATCTCCGCTGCTTGTGTTTTGGCTATCACAGCTGTTTACACTGTCTTGGGTAAGTCTATGGGACTAAAGCCTGCTGAGTAAATAGACAACCTTCTCGCACGTTCAAGTCCCTCCCCCGCCCCTCCCCTCAAGAGACGTCTGTGATTTAACCCGAAAAATACCAATTCTAATGACGTAGCTCTATAGAGATCCTTGTAGTATCTCTGATTGGCTGTTACTTGCACGTAACAGCCAATCAGAGATACTACAATTTTCAAAACTGAGCAACAACCAATCAGAGGCACTACATGTATCGATGTAGAGTTACGTCATCGTAGCTATTATCATCATCATCATCATCATCAGTCCTTGTCTCGCCACTGGACGAATAAGACCTCATGTAACGTCATCAGTAAGGTTATTTCTTTTGGCTCTTGCAATTGATCGGGGGGGGGGGGGGGAGGGGAATTAAATTACAATATTAAATTAAAAACCAATCAACACGAAGTTCGTTCTTCTGGTTTGATGCTTCTATGTTTCTGCAGATGTAGAACCTCCGTTATTTTAATATTAACTCGAGTAAAACGTTTTGCACTGTACTGAGCATATTATCGGCAGTCAAATGAACATTCATGTTAGCCAAACTTCTTTCGTTTTGCACTTGCAGGTGGTTTAACAGCTGTATTCTTCACGGATGTGTTGCAGTGCACCATAATGATTATCGGTGCCATTGTTGTCGCTATAATGAGTAAGTGAAGTTAACTAAAGTCGGAGAAAGAAGAGCCGTTATTTGTAGAGTCCACGTTTTTCGGAGGACAACAGCTGTAAAAGATCAAGAATGCGCACTTTGAAATCTATAGTATAAAATTAGAATGAAAGGAAAATATTTTGCACTTCCTTTTTGATTTAAGCTAAAACATTTGGATCTTTTTGCTAGCCAAATTTTCCCATTTGTGTTTTCTTTAATAATCTTGGCGATCAACGTTTACTTAAAGAAGGTTCCTCAGTTAGATACCTTGGTAAATGCAATCCAAGCTCCGCATGCCTCTGAAAAAGTAAAGCGACTGCGCTCTCGAACTGTGTCACGTTAGTCACCAGTTGATATACCACGTACAACAAGTCTTTGAAAATCGTGCTATTTTTGGAATAGCTAAAAGGAATAACCAAAGTCTGTGGCTAACACTGTGGAGAAATTTAAAGGGAAGGGGGTAATGATCTACCTTTTTTATATTAAAGTTACGATTTAAATCTTTAGGAGCATTCCCACTTATCCTTGGATAAAATTTTCTCTCTCATAACAGGCTTTTCTAAAGTTGGTGGAATGGACGGTTTGTGGGAAAAATACGGCGCGTCTATGGGTAAATCCATCACTACAGCTGCAACTACAGCTGCACCAACAGCAGCAGTCAGTAATGTCACGACAGCAGCAGCTGTTCTAAGCACCGTGACATCCACAGCCTCGAATCACAGCAGCAACCAAGATAACTGCTTCAAGTTGACTCCTTACTGGGGTAACCTGGTGCGACCACTAGATGACCCTGACTACCCCTGGTTGGGATTGTGGACGTCTCTGTTCATCACATCGGTGTGGTACTTTTGCACTGATCAGGTAAATCATTTTTTTTGGCAAAATTCAATTTGCCAAATGAATTGCTCGCATGAGGAGAAACTGTATATATATAGACGCTGAAACCATCCCCTATCGGGCGGCACGTCTCTGTAAAGGCAAAATAAAAAGAATTACCTCTCTCGGTATTTGAACGTAGGCATGGCAACATGCACGTCCACGTTTTTTTTTCTTGGTTAAAACAATTATCCTGCAAAATCTTTCAGACGATCTATCATCCGATAAGAGGCTGAAGGCTGAGTGGGCTAAAATCAGAAGATATTCCGCAAGATTGAGTACGATTATTGATAACTATTTAAAAAAATTGTCCACGAAAACTATTTCACTGCTAAAAATACTTGGTTATGCAGCGCTTTACAAGACTTTGGACGAATTTTCGCAACCTACGGGCATCGCAGGATATGTGTTATGTACGGATGACGAATAACAATAATTTCCTGATCACATACGTGTTGGCATCGACACAATTTGTTGAATAATAATGGGGTGAATGCGTTTGTTGTTATTCTTGTTGGTTTTTGTCCACAAAGTTTGGTCCCAATTTCAGGTCCTTGTCCAGCGCGCCCTGGGAGCCAAGAACCACATTCAAGCCAGAGCAGGGACGATTTTTGCAGGATTTTTAAAAATTCTTCCCATGTTCGTCATGGTAATGCCAGGCATGATCAGTCGAGTTCTGTTTCCTGACTCCATTGCGTGTCCAGACCCTGAGAGCTGTAAGGCGGCCTGTGATAACAAATGGGGCTGCACTAACAACGCCTACCCAAAGTAAGTTTTAGCTAACACCATGTCCTGTCAACATCTTAAGATCTACGAGCTCACCTCTGAAAAAAATTGTGTCGCAGCCGAATAGCGAAGCGCGCGAGGTTTAAAAATAGAATGCAAATGAATATATTCCCACGAATCTCTGGAAACATCAGCGTGTTCTGAGAGAAATAGAAGGAATCTAGGCAAGGTTTTCGTTTATGAAAGGTGTTTTAAGAACACCGACTTTTTTAGAAAAATTTTTAGGAAAACCGTTCGCTATTCCGGTTTGTTTGTCTGAGTCTTGTCTGAGTCGTGACGTTACTAGCGCGCTTCGCTATTCCACGAAACGTCCCTAATGGGGTTCACTACAATGTTGGGACAATAACTCAACTTTAACAAGAAGCGGCCATTCCTTATGCCGGCACTATTTTTTTTTAAATGAAGCCTACAAAATAAAGCCAGATACGTCTGATTACTGTCATAGATTCAGTAGTGTGGCAGCTCTCGTAAGCTTGTAATTCTACTGGTCCTCTATTGTAGCAGTTGTTATTGTTTTGGGGGCTAGGGGCATTAATTGTTCCTGTTGTTTGTTCTATTGTTCTCTTGAAAGGTAGCGAGCCACTCATGTGAGACATTGCGAAAGATGCTACCCGAGTCCATAGATTCACGCAAAATGACTACAGAATCAATCGGCGTGTGCATGATGTGATCAAATTGTAATCATTTCTTTTTGTAGACTGAGAGGCGTTTGTTGTCTAATGGTTAGTATGCTGGACTCCGGATCGAGTGGTCCGGGTTCAAGCCCTGGCCTGGGTCGTTGTGTTTTGTTCTTGGGCAAGACTCTTTACCCTCATAGTGCCTCTCTTCACCTAGGTATATTAATGAGTACCGGCGAATTTTATGCTGGGGGTACCAGGCAATGGACTAATATCCCATCTAGAAGAAGTAGAAATACTCCCGCTAGTCGCTTCACGCTACTAAAACCGGGATAAGCTCTGGCCTGATGAGACACTTGGCTCGTAGTCAGACTTTACCTTTTCACCCTTTTGTAGACTGGTGCTGAACATCCTTCCCACTGGCTTGGTCGGTCTGATGATGGCCGTTATGATGGCAGCGGTCATGTCCTCACTGAGCTCCGCATTTAACAGCAGTGCCACTATCTTTACTGTTGATGTATGGCTGCGACTCAGACCTCAGGTAAAGATATCAGCTTTTATTGACTGATAGACATCGAATAAGATAGGTATACCAGTCTTGTCGATTTCGTTCCCAGAGCCTGCGAACCCCTTGACCAGTGGTCTGGAAATGCGTTTTCCTCTGGTCAAGGAAGACGCGGGCTTTGGAAACAAGACTGCGGTCTTGTGTGAATATGGCATAGCTATAACATTTTTGTTTGACTGAAGTCCATCGACTCGTGTCCAGATATCAGTTTTATTTGACTGATAGGTATCAAGTAAAGTGCATATGCCAATTTTGTCTTGAACAGGCGGCTCGAGCTCATGAGAAGAATTCGTGAAAATAAAAGCCCTGTGGCCTCCAGTTGTTTAGATTCAAAACTTTGATCACTGTTTGATGTTTAAGGAAATATCTGTTATAAACATTATTGCTTTATTTTTTCTTAAACAGGCCCGAGATCGAGAACGAATTATTGTTGGCCGACTGGTCGTGGCTCTTCTTGTTGGCATCAGTTTGTTGTGGCTGCCTGTCGTTAAAGGTGATCAGCACTGTTTAAAGCATATTAGACATTGTATAATTACTCCAGTTTATTCTGGTTTATTGGATGATTGTTGGCTTAGCAGAAAAAAAAAAAACAATAAAATAATAATTTCCCTTGCAAGGGCAATGCAACGCTCGCGCTAGCTATCATGGTCCATCGTTGATTGTTAAAAAAAATTGAGCATTGGGATAATGTATTTCCAAAGTTTAGATTGGCTTAGCGGCCATAAGATATCAGCCGTTATTACACCATGCCCGACAAACATGGTCGACCAAAATCGTCTTAGAAAGATTTACAGATATTCTGCTCTTGTTTTTATTCCACTTGCTCTCGTTGGATATGAGATGAAAGTAAATTATCATTTGATCAGCAATCCCAAAGTAGCGCATCAGGAGACATTATTTTTTCTTTGCATTCCTGCCGTTGGTCCAGTTTGCAAAGCGCGAGGTTTGTTTTGAGTTTCACCGGGCCGGGTCAAACGTCTCAGGCAACTTTTCTTTCTATTTCGGGGAATTTCGTTCATATTAAAGAGCACGTATGAGCAAGGATAGATAAAATATTTGCTTATTGTAAATATATTTCCATTCCCTCGAATAAGCGAGTATTTTTACTTTTTAAACGTCAAAGTATTCGAACCGAATACTTTGACAAATGGCGCCGACAAGTCCGTATTTACCTGTTTTCAAACACGTAGAACATTTTTAGAAAAGCTCCAAAAAATTTAGTTAACCATCGAAGTTTGAACAGTGAAAATTAAAGCGTTATCTTTGAAGTACGTTTAATGTTTTTTACATATTTCTATCGTTTGACCGCGGTCGAGTTCTGAGTGTACAATGTTAATACGATCTGTTTGAAACCTATTTTCAGGTTTTGCCGGAAGCCAACTATTTGTCTACCTCCAGAATATCCAGTCATATCTGGCGCCTTCAATCTCGTCAATGTTCCTTTTGGGAATCCTGTGGACTGGACTCACGGAACACGGAGCAGTAGCTGGACTTCTGGTCGGGTTTACTATGGGAATTATCAAGTTTATTGTCGAGAATGTGTACTCACCACCACATTGCGGCGAGGAGGATACACGCCCTGGATTTGCCAAGCTACATTTCATGTATTATTGTAAGCAGTTATTGAAACCATCAAATTATTTTGATAATAGGTTAATTACGTACTGTAGCCACTGGCGCGGGTGACCTCAAAAAGCGTTCATCCTATCCCATCACAAATAGGTACCACCAATAACTGGCCCCTGCCCGAGCCCTCGGGTATTATGGGTAGTTTGTTTTCTCCCCAGGCTTCACTCGACTATTCAAAATGGCGGCTTGTCAAAAACGGGCAAGGGAAATAGAAGGGATGGTAAGAGGAACTGGTCAGGACTTCGAGTATTAATTGGACAAAATTATGTACCAAATTATTAACATCTTTTTGCAAACTTCTGTGTTACTGTTTCAAATATCTTATAAAAAAAATCATTTCTAACAACACCAAACATCGAAAACAAATTTCGAAGTTCAACTGAATTCCACTGAATCGCTTAAAAGGCGATTTTACAAAATTACTACCCGTAAGATTTTACCTATGGTTTAGATGGTTATAATTAATTTTTGTGAACTTTAAAATATTTTTCTTAGGCTCTAATTAGAAATTGTTGTTGGTGTTACATCTTTACCTTTTAAAAAGGGTAGAAAATAGAGCAATAGGATTT
This sequence comes from Oculina patagonica, assembly GCF_052425735.1. Taxonomy (NCBI): domain Eukaryota; kingdom Metazoa; phylum Cnidaria; class Anthozoa; order Scleractinia; family Oculinidae; genus Oculina; species Oculina patagonica. The sequence continues at coordinate 18,909,165 of NC_135767.1, forward strand.
AAACTATTCTGGTACTCGATATTTGTCCAACTAAAATTAATATTACTCGATTTCTAGACTGCAAAACAGTCGTTTTTTCTCTTAGTCGTTGGAAAAAGTGCTTATCGAAGGCGCGAAGCGCCGATCGTCTAGCGTCTCTCCCCAGTCTTACCCATAGTTTTGACATTGGCTCCAGACCTCTCGCTCTCGTTTCAACACCGAGCGCGTTCGCAAAAGATACGACTGTTTTGCAGTCTACTCGATTTCCTGATGGATTCCGTCTTAAAACTACAGTTAAAACTTTACGAGTAACGGAAACGCAAAAAAGTAAACAATTAAAAAATGCGTTATTTTTTTTTCTGTATTTCAGCGAATATTCTGTTCACCATCAGTGTATTAACAATGGTAGTGGTTAGCTTTTTCACCAAGAGAATTCCACGAGACGAGCTCGGTAGCTTGACTTGGCCCACCATTAATGACCCTCCACTCTCACACGGAGCGATTGGCGAGAGCGTTGAGAAAGAAAACATTGAGAAAACTGAAAAGGGAGACATACAGATGAAGGGTAAGGAAAACATACCGGAAGTCTACAACATTGTTTATAGACTTCCACCCGTACTTTTGTAAGTAAGGTTTAGCGCTATGAATTGAGGTATTTACTAGAGAGATTAAGCATGACGTTATACACATGTTTATACGGTTAAAGGCAAACGCGAGCTTGCCTTCCATTTTTTTACCTTTTTTATCGAATTCTAAAATTAATTTCTCATAAAAATAGGGAGGAAATCCCACATTCACGACAAGTACAAACACAACACTTCCCATTTCCGCGTAAGAAAGCCAAACGGTAAACGGCAGAAGTTGAAGTTTTGCCGTTCGCGGGTAAAATAAACGTCATGCTTAATCTCTCTAATAACTGTTATTATTATACGGGTAGCCCGGCGAGAAGAAAAAGATTAATCAAACCCTACGCTTTGATCGGCAGCCCGAGGATGCAAGATGTTGCCCACTCGGGATTTCCCGTTATGTCCCGAAAGACAAATTGTGTTCTTTATTCCACATTAAGAACATAAATGCTGTATTGACTATTGTTCGTTCAAGAAGGCTCAATATCGGTCTCGTTTTTCTCTTTCACCAATGTACTCCGCCATTTTGGCTACATTTGGTCAATAACCTACATTTGTCGTTACCTTATTTGGTGCGTTATCGGAAGTAGTAAAGAGGTCAGTAGACCATCTTCGGGTCATCGGGTGATATTCGACAATCTTCGGAACTTTCTTGATGATCGTCAGTTCCTCGGTGTTCTTCGTGCTCGTCCACGATATCAAGTGGACCCCTTAGGACTAGTCCGCAAAAACGCTATGTTCTATCTGCCTCGTACCCGGGCGTCGCTCCTTAGTCGTTCGCGGTGCGCTTTGCGTTGTGGGATCGCTCCCTAACCATCTATCCCCGCGCTCCCTGTTTTCCCGCCTTCCCACCTTAACCGACTGGCGCCTAGGGACGAGGCAGATGTTCAATTTGTTTTTTTTTCATCGTTTGTAGGCGAAACTGAATCAAACCTGCCTGATACTCCATCTGCATCTATGGCAGTGTTTCACCCTGAGGAGAAAACAGAGCGCATTTTCCTCCCTGTGGTTCAGTTCCCGGTTGAAGAGCCCTGGCTGAAATGGCTTTTGCGAATCATGACAGTTGTGTTGATGTTCGCGCTGATAGGACTGTGGATAAGATTCGCGTAGAGGAAAAGAACTGGAAAAGAAGACTTTGCGAGGACATGCTACTTTATATCATTTTGGGTTTATACATTCTCGTTCCCAGTGCCTCCGTTTCTTTTGGTCACGTGGTCGGCGAAACTACGTCATGTCATTTTAAAAAATACGCGTGGCCCTGGGGAAGAGGATGGGGTTTATACAGCTAGTTCGCTTTTTATAAGGATGAAAACTTTCAGTGAAGCTCATGTTGCACGTGAAGCATTTGTTTACTCAGTAATAATCATAGGCCGCAGGCCTCAGCCGCCTACAATATACCCAATAATGCTGTGAGCCTCAGTAATTATCGCTCCTTATCGCTCCTTATTCTCTCTATTACAATTATTGACCCTCCCAAAACCCTATTTTTCTCTTTCTGCATTACACCGACAATTTCACTCGCTTCCACACTGATGTTTTGGTTCATGGCTGCATTCGTCGATATATTGCAGGGAGAGAACAAAACTGATTTTAGAAGGGTCAGTAATTATTTGCATAAAATCATTAGAGCTGTATACCTTGTTGGTGAAATTGGCGGCAAATTAATCATGGTTCTGCGCTGCCTTTTTCCTTTTCCGCCACGACCGACTCCACACGCACCTGTGTCAGAAGCGAGGCCATACATGCAATCCAAGTTCCTGTTTGGATGCGATCGGCTGTCCGGGTTCGAGCCCTGACCGGGGTTATTGTTGTGTTCTTGGGCAATACACTTACCTGTCATACAGTAAACACCCGCGTGTAAGAACCTAGCGGTTTAAGAACCTGCTGGCAGAAATTTGCCATTTTAATACCCCAAAATATAAGAACCTGTTTAGCCAAGCAAATTTCAGCAGGTTCTTATATGTGGGTTATAGAAAATTTTTATGAACATTTTTAACAGAACATCCCAAACTGTATTTACAAATAAAGAAAAGACAGATTCACATAGACTGTAATTGTCTTCTTTGGACCTTGCATGAGGCTTGAAGCAATACAGTTATGAATAAATGCTGCATAATGAAGGACCAAACCCATTTTTTTTCTTCTCGTACAATCAAAAACTATGGCTCCTGCTTAGAAATTAAGAACCTTATTAAGAACCTACTTAGCCTAAATTACCAATAACTACCCCCAAATACAAGAACCTATTTTGCCAAACTTAGAAAATTGTAGGTTTTTACGCGCGGGTGTTTACTGTAGTGCCTCTCTCCACCTGATGCATAAGTGGGTACCTGCGAATTAATTTTGGGGGTAACCCTGCGATGAACTACTGTAGCATCCCATCCAGGGGGAGTAGAAATACTCCTAGTCGCTTTATGATGCTACGGAAGCCGGGATAATCGCCGCAAGTATCAGACTTCACCTTTACTTAAGTTCCTATATAGTGTCTTCATTGACAGAATCAGGACAGTCACTGCATAAGATATACACAGACAATTCAAAGTACAGTACGTATCTGGGTACATTCCCTTTGTTGTATTCAACTTTATTTATCCTCTTACATAAGATTAACAGTATTTGTTACACCATGATTAATTAAGACTGCGTTTACACTTGAGCCTGGTTTCACTAGCGACGCAAGCACAAGCGCGATCACGCAAAAGGACAAATTTTGATCGTTGTGCTTGTGCTTGTCGCAAGCTCAAGAACAAGGATCAAAATGCAATGCGCTTGTGCTTTTGCTTGAGTCGAAACCATTTCACGGAGAAATAAGAGCTGTTATGTTTGCGCTTGTGCTTGCGTCGCTAGTGAAAACCAGGCTTAACAGATACCCGAGTACTCCCGTTTACACTGGATCGCAAACTTATGCTCCATACATCATGTTAACGCGATTTCACGGTTGCCATATTGGTGTTTGCACACAATTCAATAACGGTGAAAACACAATTTTTCAAACCTTCAAGGTAAACGAAAATTTGTTCGAGAAATCAGGTACGTCGAGAAATCGCGGGTAAAATTACAGTGTTCGACTGAGTAAGGAGGCGGTACTTTTGGTTCGAGTTATCAGAGGTTCAAAAAATCGGGTTTCCACTTTATTTGTGTTTAGGAAATAGGTGCTTTTCTGATCATTTCTTATGAAGGAGTAAAAAAAAATCTTGTCAAAGGCGCTTTGACACGGATTAAATCAGATTTTCGAACAGCCAAAATTTTTATGTTTGTGTCGTAGGAAACCTAAAAATAATAGTCCATTTCTATTAAAAATCGCTATATTAGAGCACTGAAACTGTTAACGAGCATCTTTTGGCTGCGGATGACTCGGATGGAAACGGATTGCAACTTGAAAAGTTAAAGCTTATCTTATCAATTTGTTTCCGCGCGTCTTCAAAAAATCGATATTTATAGCCGTAACTTGATTTCTATCCGCAAGTTTAGGTTGTATCTTCCTTTAGATGTTCAAAGAAAGTTTTTTTTAATGGGTTACCGATAAGTTGCCCACCACGGCGTCACGGCGAAATCTCCGTGACATCACTCCTTTAAATAACACCAATATTGCCGCCGTGAAATCGCTGTACTCATACCAACCAGCCTGTTTACTTAAAATAGATTTCTAGAACACTGAAACTTAACGACAGTCGATCCTCTTCGGCCATGCATCCCTCTACAACAGCTAGGAGTTTTCGTCCCGACAGTGAACGCATCCAAAAACTTAATTCTTATTAAAACCTCTCTGTATGGCTTTTAACAAAAGGTTCAACTGAAGAAGCTTATAAAGGATACGTTTTAAAAGCATTTGTCTTAGTGTAAACACTATGCCCAGCATAAATAAGATTCAACTACAGGCCACATTTTTGTACTGTTTTGTTGGGCAGGCAAGCTTGTTTGAAAAGAAATATTTTTCAACCTTTTACACAATCTCGCTTTTACCCAAACTACACCCACTTAACTAGCATATTGTTTAATGCAATTAGCGACCTCGTTTACATTATTTAAACATTTGAAATATATATCATTAAAGCATCTTACAAGATTCAGAGAAGACTCAGAAGAGATCTTTCTGATCTTGAAATAAAATTATGCAATATCATAGACCATTAGAACAAGCGGTATTCTGCATTATTTAAAATATGGATATATTACGCGTAAATAATAACTACTGCAAACTACCAAACTCGAACAACTGCACTTAACTAATTATTTACCCAAACATAAATGTCTATACAAATTTAACTCTAAAAGTCAAGGCATCCTAGCTTAATTTCCTTTCATTAGAGCCTCTTACTTATTTTTACAATGCAATCTTTTCTTTTTGCATTTTATTTGTTTGGTTGTGCTTCAATTTTCAATTGGCGAAAACTGCTTTGTATTGACTGCACAAAAACAAAACCACAGGAATCATAGAACCAATCAATTCTTCCACAAATATCATAATAAACCAATCAATTACCATTTGAAACTAACCGCTACAAGCGCGGGAAAACCTGTAACCAACACAAGCACGGGAATCTTGTAACCGGTGCAAGCGCGGGAAAACCTGTAACCGCTACAAGCGCGGAGAATTTTGCAACCGCTACAAGCGCAGGAAATCTTGTAACCGATGCAAAAAGCGCGGGAAACTTGCAGTAGCAAGTGCGTCTAAGCTTAATGACGATTGGTTGGTGTCTTGAACATGATTGGCTATGTCGACAGCACCTTAATTCCGATTGGTTAGAACACTTTGCACGTGTTTTCTGAGCCACTTACAAAGCCTTAGGAAAACGCTACGATTTCATTGCAATGTAAGGCAGATCACAACAATGAAAGACGCGTAAGACCTCAAGAAGATTGCAGAAAATGAATGAAAAGATGGAGTAAGGAGATCTTGCATTACACCCGTTAAAAAAAATTAAGAAACTTGCTCAGTTACCGTCAACTAAGACAATGTTGATACACCGTGTCACATGCACTCCTTAAGCCTTAAGGAATGTTTCTTTCGTGCCTAGAAAGGCAAAATTAGTCACTGCAAGCTGCACTTTGAAAACCACAACAAGGCTTTTAACTCTTGCTATCACTTTTCTCTTCTCTTCTCTCGCATATTCAGACAAGTAAAACAAAGTTTAACGAAAATAAAATGACTCACCGAAAACTACACTAAACGTTTTGGAATAGCAGCATGATGAACTACTTGAAATAGCACAAATTCACTGCTAACTCGCTTTGTCAGCATAATATAGGGATACAAAATGACAATAAAATTAACAATCCTTCAAGCAACGCAAACACAGAGCAATGTGAAACAAAAATGCAAAACTACACCTAAAAAAATTCTCTCTCCCCTGGAAAGGTGATGATAAACTACTTAAAATGGCACAAATTCACTTCTGCCTTAATAGCTTTGTCAGCGCTAAAAAGGGATACAAAATGACGATAAATTTAACAATCCCTGAATGAGCAACAAAACCATGGAGCAAGTTGAGCACAGATCTTGTGTGGGACCGATTTCCGAAGCAGACGTCACGTGCGAGCTGTTGATTGCCGCCTCGCTTGCTTTGAGGATTTTTTTTTCACCGTTTTTATTTCTTTCTCGAAACCTGACACACCTAGATTTCAACCCAGTCTTAATATATCACAAAACAGCAACGCTAAATTCAAGCTTTGATGTCACATAATGTCACTACCCTTTTTAAACTTCTAAAATTTTTCGTGTTTTATCCACTAATTTTTTTTATCTGTTTTATGCACTACTTATGCCAACTTATTATAAACTTATTACAGGATTTGATATATTTTTATGGATGGGTCAAAACACGAGTGAATTAATGAACTCCTACTTTACTTTTTAGCAATATGTAAGATGGAGCACTTTTAAGTCATTTTTCTAAGCACCTACAAGAAATAACTACATCTTCTATTCGGTTTAGCCAAGCAAGTGTTTAAGCTTATAACTCGTAAAATATGCTTCCTCCGTGCGCTACAAGAATAGCTTTAGACAAATTACTTTATATAAAGTACTGCATGTAAGAATCACTGATATATATACAGTACACGTCACCTAGCGATAGTAAACCCACAAGAACACCAGACAGACAATCAGCATTATGCTCATGATTCGTAAAAACCATTTGAGCACAGGCTCTTCCTCAGCGAACTGCACAACAGTCAGCTTGACCTTGTCATGTGTTATTGCCTCCAGGGCATCCGACTCCTCTTTCACTCCTGGGGACGCTGACGTGGCATGTTTGTCTTCCGATTTTGCGGCTTCTGCTGCATCGAATGATGTCTCCAGACGTGTGGTTGGACTGACTTCGCCTACATTTGAAAAGAGCGACATTTGATTAAGCGTCCTAGAACCAAAACCAAAGTAACAGGCCATTTCCGAGTTATCCTTTGCCTCTGTTTTACAACGAGTCTACGTGCGAAATCATTCATATTAAAATAAGTTTCGCCTACAGGTCCATTTTCATGCAAATCAAACTCATTTTAATTTGAATGGTTTCGCACGTAGACTCGTTTTGAAACAGAGGCAAAGAGTAACTCGGAAGTGGCATATTACTCTGACCAATCACAAAGGGCACGGGCAATTTGCAGGTTTCGTACTGTTTCAAGCTTTGAAATTCCATAATTTTTCATGACCTTTTCCGTGACTTTCAAAGTTTGACCATTGACCATGACCTAAATTTGACCAGTTTTTCGGAAAATTTCAAAATTTATCTTGATTTCGGGTACGCCGCTTTTTACCCTTTTTCTCACAAAAAACTAGTATATTTTGTACAATATATACTATTTTCTATGACTTTTCATGACCCACACTTGAAAACCAGACCTGAAAACTGAAATACTAAAATTCCATGACTTTCCAGGTTTTCCATGACCCGCACGAACCCTGAATTTAGTGAACCACTCAAAACTCGAAGCAAATACGTCTAACCGGTGTGAAGCACGGGAAAATGCGTGCGAGTGGGTCACTATTGGTTTTGGTTGAACTTCTGATTAGAGCAGTTTCAATTTAGTGTCGTAAAACCAAAAGCAAGGTAAATAGCTGATGTTACTCTGGACAATCACAAAGGACACAGACAATCCAGTGAACCAATCAGGCAAAACTCAAAGCGGGAAAACGTGTGCGAGCGAGTCACGATTGGTTTTGGTTTTACTTCTGATTGGCTGAGAAAGTCGACCCTCAAATGAAAACACTGAACCTTACCATTCTTTTCCAAAAGCTCGATGGCTTCTGTGTTTCTTGCCACTCGTCCATTTTCGGCCTTTTCAGCCTCTTCTTCCTCGCCAATGGATCCGTGTGAAATAGGTGGTTCATTGATAGTAGACCATGTCAGTCCACCGAGTTCGTCTCGTGGAATTTTCTTTGTGAACAAGCTCACTACTACCATGACAAACCCACTCACGCCAAAAATGATAATAGCTGAGAAGAGAAAGGAAGAGACAATACATAAATTAAAAACTCTTCATTCCTGAGGTCTGGAATTAAAGGGGCTATGTCACGCAATTTTAGGAAATTTCGGCACTGACCAATTGTTCATATAATGAACTAAAATATATAACGATAACAGCTTTAAACTGTAGAAGAACTCCAAACAGACACAGAAAGGCCAAAAAGGGAATGGATGGGCAAAATTTGCGAAGATTAAAACGGATTGCATTCGGGTACTGAAACTTGAAAAACCGGCGTTGGCCCAACATTTTTCAAGTTTATCTCAAATTGTATGAAAGTGTCATTTATAATGCTCGAAAATCATCCTTGTTTGTTATGTGGCCGTGATTTGCCAATGAAAGACTTTTGCTCCGCCAATATAAAGTTTAGAGCCTTTAAGTAACGAAGATAAATAGAAATTTCCAAAAAATGCCGTGACCTAGCCCTTTTAATCACGGTTGCTGCAGACATCAATTCTCAAAATTCCCTGACTATTCCCTGGTAAAAATCAAATTTCCCTGAACAAACAATGCAAAATAAAAAAAAAAAAGAAACATTGCCTTCTGAAATCCAATTGACCTGAAATACTTCTACCAGTCTTCAGTCAATGATATTACATCAGCGGTAAATTATATCATTTTAATTTTCCTTTTGTTGTAATTTTTCCCTTCAACCTCGACATCACTCCTTTGCCTGGGATCACTAGAGCTTTCAAAATACAGTCGAAGCTCTCTTAACAGACACTCTCGTAAGCGGAAAGCTCTACTTACGGACGCTTTGTGTGAAACCCCGTTTTACGCTCCCATACAAACTCTGTATTTTTACATTCTCGTAAGCGGACATTCCCGTAAGCGGCCGCGGACACTTTCGAAATTACGACTTAGACTTTGTTTTTAAGCTCCCGTAAGCGGACATCCCAAAGAAAATCCTTTTAACAACCTTTGTAGTTTGTTTTTATCAATCAACTTCACACCGCCGTTCGTCACAATGATTTCACAGCATTTACAGAACCATACTTCAGCGTTTGTTTTGTCGTCATCCACGTCCGTCCGGATATTGTTAGCTGGGCAAGCTCCCGTAAGCGGCCATCTATCCCCTACATCTCTAGTGGCCGCTTACGAGAACCATTCTCGTAAGCGAAAAGCTCCAGTTACGGACACTTTTTTCGCGTCCCGAAGGTTTCCGCTTACGAGAGCTTCGACTGTACGAAACTAGCCTATTTGTAACTGAAGTCCACTTTATAGTACACTGCAATGTTTATTGCGGTTTTCAGTGAAATGCAAACTCTGAAATTCAAAATCCAATAAACGATTGCGTTTTTCACTGCCATCAATCATAATTATGGCAACAGCCAACGAACCATGTAAAAACAAACAAACAAAATGGATCAAAATCTACCAATCACAACTGACGGACGTGACCTTTTGACCCGGTTGAAGTAAACATCTGTTTCCCAAGAGGTCCGCTAAGATGATTGACGGCAGCAAAAAGCGTAAGCCGTTGGTTGCGGATTAAATTTCAGAGTTCGCATTTCACTGAAAACCGCAATAATAATAAAATTTCTCACCATAAAACATGAAGTGCATTTTGGCAAATCCAGGACGATCGTCAACTTTGCCACACTCTGGGGTTTGCCATACATTTCCAGCAATAAACTTAGCCATTCCCATGATAAAGCCGATCACCAGACCTGACAAGGCACCAGCAGCGGTCAGACCAGTCCACAGGATACCCAACCCAAAGACCATAGTGATGGGTGGGGCAAGGTAGGACTGGATCGTCTGAATGTAAACAAAGAGCTGTTGACCGGCAGCGCCTGGAAATGAAAGATCGCATTGAAAAAAACAACAACATTTGTACAGTAAACTAGCTCAATGGTAAACTTGCTGTCTAGCCAAGTAGCTCATCAGACCAGAGCCTATGTTGGTTTCTGTAGCATTACAGCAAGGCGCCCAAAAGTGTGACCACTCTTAATTTATTTGCATTCTTTCGTGCAGATTTAATCCAATCAGAAGTCAACTGCATGCTATCCACGGCTTTTGATTGGATTAAATCTGCACGAAAGAATGTGAATAAATTAAAAGTGGTCACACTTTTGGGCGCCTTGCTGTAAGAAGCTAGGATTCTTTGAACTTTTCAGGCTTTTTTTTTCGCTACTGCCTCAATGGTGTACATGTACAATACATGTAACTGAGACGATCTTTCAAGCGTCAAAATTGTAATTACCTTGTATAATCGGCAACCAAAGTAAACTGACACCAACAAGGATAAAAACAACGACACGACCAACGATGACCTTTTCCCTCTCTGTGGCCTACAGCAAAGTGAGCAAAGGAATGCACTGTGAACAATGAAACACAGATAAAGCCCCGGGGGGGGGGGTACTCCCTATAATGGCCTATACGGGGAGGCTCCACCCGAAAGGGGTACCTTTTTCTGGCTTCAGGTATATAAAAGGGTAGGGATTTCACCAGTTTAAGTATATGAAAGGGTATGGAAATCTGTCATTTGGCTATTTTAAAAGGCCTTTAATTAAAATATTTCGAACAGACGCAAGTTTATGGCTGTATTATTTTAATTTATTAAGCGCTACAAAAAAATAAGACAAGAAAACGTCCAATTTTAAGTCCACACCATGTCTCTTAGGTATATGAAAGGGGTACCTTTTTTCAGTTAAAGGTATACGAATGGGGTACAATTTCTGTCAAAAATGGTATATAAAAGGGTAAGGGGTTAGAACCTGGGGCGGAGCCTCCCCGCAAAAAAATTTTTTGAGTACCCCCCCCCCCTCCCCCCTCCCGGGAGGTAAAGTTTAAAGTGCCTTTGAAGTAAAAATCAACTGCCGCTTATTTGAAAGCCTTCTAGAAACAAAGAAGAATTATGGCATTTTCGATTATGAAATAATCTTCTTTAGTTTTAGAGATGGTCGAGTACAGTAGTTGTGTTATGCAAATGAAGTAAATGATGATCAATGTCATAAAACAGTTCCACAAAAGACAAATCACAAAATCAAGGATATCTCTGAAAAAATTAATATGAGAGTGATATTAAAATAAAAAAGATGGTAAATTTTGAGCTCAGTGATAAATAACGAGGTGAATAAAATAATACAGTATATTGTTCAACAATGACTGACAAGCGTGGGACAAAGAAAAAAATCTGAGCCCTAGACAGGAATCAAACCCATGGCCTCCCAGATACCGGTTGGATGCTCTAACCAACTGAGCTAACAGAGACTCGGACATCACCAAAACCAAAAGTTGGAATTTTATTCATTGTTGCTGTAAAATGATTTACGATCAAAACACTTCTCCAGACAACCACACTTAGGATTTCGCGGAAATGAGCAAATTTTGGTAGGCCTATGTCCGATGACCGACTGTTATTTGCAGCCCTGCATTTACTACAGTAGGTTGTTGATGCTTAGAGTGATATAAATTATTTTTGAAACTTGGCATCAGTGGTGACCTTCCTCAAAGATTCAACTATGGCTCATATTATGATGTAACCATAGCAATGCTCTTGGCTTCAGTATCTTTCTGTCATTAACCAAACATCTCTATCTCTATATGTATCTCTACACAAGCCACCTCTGTGGGGCTTGGTTTGTATTTTACATTGATAGAGAATGCTTAAAACCAAAAAATTTCAGTCACAGTTTTCTGTCCAAATAGAAAATCAAAGATTTTTGAAATGCAAATTTCCATCCACTATGCAATTACGCCTACCAGTTTATAGAACAAATAAAGAGAGTTGATTATGAGGCACAATTATAACTACCATAGTTCAAAGTGTGTCTGCTTACCCTGGGTCTGAAACGCAGCCAAACATCAACAGTAAAAATCGTGGCACTGCTGTTGAAAGCTGATGAAAGTGATGACATCAGGGCTGCCATCATCACGGCCATCATCAGACCGACCAATCCAGTTGGAAGAACATTTAGAACCAGTCTTCAAAACAAAAAATATATATTAGAGCTCAAGCTGTGTGTGGTTTAGATGTGGGAGGCACGGTGGCCTATTGGTTAGCGCACTCGACCCCGAGTAAAACGGCGTGGGTTCGATGCCTGGCCGGGGGCGCTGCATTGTGTTTTCGGGCAAGACACTTTACTCTCATAGTGCCTCTCTCCACCCAGGTGTATAAATAGGTACCAGCGAATTTACTGCTGGGGGTACCCCTACGATGGACAAGCATCCCATCCAGGGGGAAGTAGCAATACTCCTAGTTGCTTAATGCTACGGAAACCGGGATAAGCTCCGACTATATGGGCCACTTGGCTCCGACACAGACTTTACCTAGGCCTTATATGCACGATAATGTCAATTGCTCAAAATTCACCATCAAGCTTTGTCTACACAAATAATTCTCAACCCTCTGCCACCTTCATGCAGTGTTCATGTCGGTACGTTTTTCGGTAATTGTGAAGAACAGCTCCCGCTAACCGACTGTCAGTCAACTGTCGGCCGACAGGTTACCAACAGACTACCGACAGGCCACCTACAGCCCACCGACAGGTTACCGACAGTTTCCCAAAACAGACATTTTACTGTAAAACTGAGCAGTAAACACAGAAGTAAACCCAATGCAGAAAGCGATTAAAACAGATAAGACTTACAAACATTGTATTTCATTGTACTACGGTACTAACTACAAAACAAATCGACTCCTCGCCAAGACTTTCTTTTATACAAACTTCAATCTCTTATAAATATATCACAATTACCTGTTTTTCAACTTTACTGCTTTAATTTATAAGTGAATAAAGAGATGATCCTCGCAGTTATGGACACAACTAATTAAGCAGTTGCGAAAAGAAAGCCCACGAGAGGGGCCCCGGGTCCCCTGGGCCTCTCCCCTACATCAGCCACTGCTAGCCTCAAACTGTTTCCCAGGGTCTGACCACGGGGAGCAGGGACTCCAGGGAGAGGGAGACCTTCCTAGCCTTTAATTTTAGACCCCTTTACAATAAATTGGTTGAATGCGGTAGAAATGACTATGCTTGAAACTCCTGTATTTTTATTATTATTTATGTGTGGGTTAATGGATTTTTGTCTAATCAATAATTAATTAATTCATTGAGAAATTACCTTATTGTTACTTATTTTCGGGGGCACTTACAGTGTAATTTTGCGAAAATGGAACGGCCACATTTTGCGGGACTTAAATTTCGCGATTTGGCCAAAAAATACAATTACAGGAACTAAATTTTGTGAAAATTGTCAAAATACTGGTCTACATTAACAAACAGTAAGTCTCAAAATAATTGGTCCAACTGATTTTAATTTTCCACCGCAACAAATTCCAATGACACTGAACAAAACCATATAACTAAACAAAACTTTAAATTAAAACAGTTTGACATGTTTCTTTGCAACAAAGTAGAGCTAGTTTGACGACAGTACCAAGGTAATTTAGTAGTAAACTGACGGCAACGTTGAATATTCATAACGAATTATATAGAAGGGTGTTAAAGTTTGCGTCATTATCTTTCGCGAGAAGCTTTTTTCGTGGGTATTAAATTTCGCGATTTTTTGAAAAACAGAGGATGTTTTGTGAATGTAAACAAACCTACTGTGAAATTTGGAGTAGTTTTTGCCGGTGTGAATTTTCAGCCAAAAATCACAACCGCTCTTTTTGCACCGAGCCCTTTAATTATTATTTCAACTGTCACACTCTTGGGACTTTTCACTTCACACTCGACTGACTCTGCAAAACTTTAGAGACTGCTTGCGCTCGTAGTACAGTCAACTCACTCTTAACGGACACCTCTATAAGACGAACACCTCCATAAGACGGACACCTGATTATGGTCCCTGCCGTTTTTCAATCATTTTACTGTAAGAAAACTCTCTGTAAGACGGACACCTCTCTAATACGGACAACGGACACTTTGAAACCGCCAACGGACAGGCACTTAAAGTTTTTTTTTTCGTGAATAATACTTCAAAACTTGTAATCGACATAAAGCATAGCTGGTCAGCACCTTCAGAATACCAAATTTACCAAAAACAATCTGCTAAAACGCATTACTTCTCTGCTTAAACTTGTAGATTTAGTTTTCTACTTACAGTATCAACAAACAAGTCGAATCTCTGATAATTATTATTTTTGTTCCACTTTATAGGTTTTGCTAACGTAAGCGACTATAAAACAGACGTGTATTCGTTGAGCATAGCCGTTAAGCTTTATCGTCTCAAAATTTCTGGTGTCACGTTACCTCGACTCTCTATAAGGCGGACACCTCTATAAGACGGGCAGTTGGGGCCGGTCCCGACGGTGTCCGTCTTAGAGAGAGTTGACTGTATAATGAAATACTGAATCATGCGAAAATGTCGTAAACGTACTTGGGATACGCATTGTTGAAACAGCCCCACTTGTTATCACAGGCAGCCAAACAGCTCTCAGGGTCTGAACACGCAATAGAGTTAGGATACAGAACTCGACTTATCATCCCTGGCATCACCATGATGAAAATTGGCAGGATCTTCAAAAATCCAGCGAAGATTGAACCCGCTTTGGCATGAATGTTGCTCTTGGCTCCAAGGACACGTTGGACAATCACCTGAAATGTACAAAAAATGACATTACAATAGGGTTCTAAAAGTGGGGCAGCCTATAGCTAGTTTGGGAAATCATGAGTTTGATTCCCATCAAGGACTCCGATATTTTCTTTGTCACATGCTCAGGTTTGGAAAAATTTTGGAGCACTCGCCATCTGGGCGAGTGACCTTCAAATTGCACTCGCCCAGATTGGTTTTCACTCACCCAGTATCTAAATTTTTGATCACTGTGCCACTGTGGTGGTTGATCACAATACAGACTGCTATTAATTTTTTTGAATGAAAAACACCTAAAATAGACCTGACTCTACAATAGAAACGTGAGCACACTTTCTTCAAAAGTTGACACGCAGTTTTATTGATACATGTATGTATTCCCAAATTCCTGTAGTTTGCAAGCAAAGTGTCGAAATTGTACAGAAAAAGAGGCAGGAAATAGCCATGGATCTTGCCATGTTTTGTGGCTCGGTGGATGAATCAGTGATAATTTTAAAGTGAAAAGTAAAAGTTGCTCTTATTTTGAATGATACATGTACATGTACATTGAAAACCCACTCGCCAAATGGGGCAAATGATCCGTGATTTGTATTCACTCAACAGTTTGCACAATCGCCTGGGCAAGTGGGGGAGCGCTAATTTTTAACCCTGCATGCTTGTGACATGATATAAACATTACTATCAACTTCTGAACCTTACTCAGGGCTGTGCTCTAAGGGTGCCTGGGTGCCTCAGGCGACTAACTTTTGTCTTTGGGCAACCAGATAATCTTATTTCTTTCATATAACAACCCTCCAAGTTTATTTTTTCCTTAGTGGCCATTTGGCCACCGACTGCTCAGGTGTGGTCGCCAGTGAAAAATTTTAGTCGCTAAATTAAGCTCACGCTTTCAATCCTTCTTCTCAATTTTAGTCGCCAGCTGGTGACTTTGGTTTCAATTTAGTCGCCAGCTCCAAAATTTTAGTCGCCATGGCGACTAAAATGGTCTTAACTTGAAGGGTTGTATAAGTTTTATGCTGGGCACCCAGGATCTCATAGTTTGGAACCTTTGGGCTCCTTGTAATTTTTCTTAGAGCACAGCCTTGTTACTATCAACTTTCAATTTTGGATCAGTGTTAATCAGCTTTGAAACAGTCAAGCCTACAGTTACATCTACAGTACGAACACAGGCTAAACCCCACCAACACCATTGTGTGACACTGAGTGACACATGATTGTGTGACACAGAGTGACTCATTATTGTGTGACACTGAGTGACATGATTGTGTGACACAGAGTGACACATGATTGTGTGACACTGAGTGACACATGATTGTGTGACAATGAGTGACACATGATTGTGTGACAGAGTGACTCATTATTGTGTGACAAATGTACCTGATCTGTGCACCAATACCAAACTCCCATGATTGGCAAGGTAGTCCACAAACCCAACCAGGGGTAGTCTGGGTCATCAATTGGTCGGAACATGTTTGCCCAGTATTCAGTCAACTTATAGCAGGCGGTCAAGTCTGAGCCATTTGTGGGCATAACAGTCGACATGTTAGATGCAACAGTACTGGCAAGTGCAACAGTACTGGCAAGTGTCGTGGCAGCTGTTGTGAAATTTGTGCCGTTAGGGGCCATTGTTGTCATTGCTGCATGTGTGGTCGTCCAAGGTTGACCCATGGAGTCTCCATATTTTTCCCAAAGACCATTGTATCCGCCAACTTCTATAAAACCTGAAAAAATACAGATTAATTTTATTAGCTTTTGATTTCCAAGGGTAAGAAACAATACAGTTGAATCCTGATAAATCAAACCCTCAGTAACTCGAACTCCCGCTAACTCGATCCTTTTTGATTCCCCTTCAGGTCATTTTCTTACTAATTTTACTTGCGATAGCTCGAACTCCCGATATCTTGAACCTTTTTCGATTTCCCTTGAAGGTTCGAGTTATCGAGATTCGACTGTAGACTATAGTTTTAGCACATCCCCCAGACTTAGTCAAATCTTTAGCCTGGTAAAATAAGTTTTGTTTAAATGTATAGGTTGGATCCAAAAAGGTAAATTGTTGGGTACAGTTTGGATTCATGCAAGTTTCATGTTCACTCAATAATGGTTCGTTCACACTGATAAGATAAGATACAATACCATTCCAATACCACTGAAAAATAGTCAGTCAACATATGTTTTTGCCATGAAACCTGATTTGGGCTTTTATTTTTTCATGATTTGTGATTCCCAATTTTAAGATCTTTTTACATGCGTATGAACGCAATTTTTAGCCTAAACATGGCTGTGAATGAAGAGTTGAATTAAACGTGAATTGTGAATCATCTTCTTTTTCCTGACTTTATTTCTGATTTTTTAGGTCGTTCTAGTGAACATATATCTTTGTTTTAGCTCTGTGGTTGGGATTGGGACTTTTGTCAGCTATTGTGTCGCACGTGTGATCATGACACGCACAATATCTGGTCTTACACCTTCCGAGCATAACAGTCTAAACAAGGATCGCCATGATTTATGCGTGAACATGAAAACATCTTAGTTTAGAATTATTCGCGACATGTGAAAAGCCATTTTTTTCTACGTGATTCCATTTCACAGAGAGGTATAGGGAACCCTGTTTTTAAAATTTACAAATGCAAACTGTTGAACATGCTCACTTAAAATTGCCAGCGTTATGGCACCAAGGATCATGATTGTACACTGCAAGACATCAGTGAAGATAACAGCCGTCAAACCACCTGCCGATATAACACAGTGTGTCAGTACAGTGAATCCCCATCAATGATATCAAAGTGCAAATTAATGTGTTTGTTAACAGGGGTTCAAGTTCAAGACTAGTTGAAGCCTAGTGGCCCATAAGGCCGGTACTTACATGTATCTCCCGGCCGGCTTCCATTGTATGAAGTGACTAGGAGATTAAAGTTTATTCCCAGGGACAGAACACAATGATCCCAGTTACAATTTGAACCCAGACGGTGTAATCCTGATTTCAGGTCACTAAAATGTTAGGCCACCATGCAAGGCTCTCACATGTAGCAGTATAACAACCCTCCAAGTTAAGACCATTTTAGTCGCCATGGCGACTAAAATTTTGGAGCTGACGACTAAATTTGAACCAAGGTCGCCAGCCTGGCGATTAAAATTGAGAGGAATGATTGAAAGCATCAGCTTAATTTGGGGAGTAAAATTTTTCACTGGTGACCAAAACTTGAGTAGTTGGTGGCCAAATGGCCACTAAGAAAAAAAGTAAACTTGGAGGGTTGGTATAACAAGAAATATATATTTTGAGCTTACCCAAGACAGTATAGACTGCTGTGATGGCCAAAACACAAGCAGCAGAGGCGTAAATGTTCCAACCTACAGCTTCATACAGAAACAAACTGCCAGCATAGATATCAACCTATGTATAAATATGAAAAAAAAAAAAGAAAAAAAGAAACTACTTGTGAGGAATCCATGACTGGAATGCATGGTTCCAGAAAATATCCATACTGTAAATGATCTAATAAACACCCACTCTCAAATGGAGAAGCCAAAAGCCAAGCGGCCCACACTCCCGGAGCTTATCCCGGTTTCCGTAGCATTAAGCGGCTAGGAATATTTCTACTCCCCCCTGAATGGGATGCTAGTCCATTGCAGGGTTCCCCCCCCCAGCATTATGTCGCTGGTACCCATTTATACACCTGGGTGGAGAGAGGCACTATGAGAGTTAAGTGTCTTGCCCAAGAACACAACACAAGGGACCCCGGCTGGGATTCGAACTTGGACCGCTCGATCCGGAGTCGAGCGCTCTAACCATTAAGCCACCGCACGTCCCACAAGCAAAATTCCATTCCACGAGCAAAATACGCATCTTTTTGTTTTGTTGACGTTGTTACAGTAAAATCGAAATAAACGCTCCTCTCTAATAAATGCCTCGTATCTATTAAACGCCCCCCTCAGGACCCCTAAAATTTAATCAACGCCCATGGCACTACGGTACCCTTTCTTGGGAGAGTCATTGGAAATTCTGAGGGAAGGGAGGTCTTAAAAGACAAAAATTTTAAAAAGAATGTATGAAGCTTTTTTAAAACTGAAATTTCTTGACACCTGGAGGGTTCGAATTAAAAAAAACCCTCTGTGTGTGGGGGGTGATGGATATTTTCTGGAAAGAAACAATGTTCAAAGAATGTCATATTTGTCAAATTTTGTTCTTGATACTTTTGTACAGTATAATAAAGTAAGTCTCTTAGTTTCTTGCCCCCTGGTGGGGGATAGGGCCGGAATAATAAAGTAAAGTAAAACTTTATTTACACAGGGTGGCCCATTCAGCTCTAAGGTTGGTCTCCATAGGGGCCCTGTATCTTAAAAAAAATAAACTGCATGTACATTAAATTATTAAAAAACTCAACCTACCGAGAACTTTGTGAACACGTAGGAAAACAAGGCCACAACAGTCAAGTATGTCCTGATCCATTGGCTCTGAAATCTTTTTTGCAAGAATTCAGGCATTGTAAAGACCTAGAGGTACAAAATGCACAATAAAACATTTGTAAGTTGCAAAATGATTTGTCAATAGGATGGATAGAATAATCAATGATGATGGTACAATTGGCTCAACAATGCAGCTGTTCACAACATGTACTTACGTTTGGGCCCATCCCTGGGCAGGGAGAAGGGGGGAGGGGGTGGGGAATTTCCATAGAAAAGGGACTAGATGCTCATCGTCTCACTTAGGGGTTTAAACGACATATTTTGGTCTCACTTAGGGTGTTCAGGACTAAAATTGCCAATATTTTTAGCCATCATGGTCTCATTAAAGGGTTGCATGTCAAGGAATTTAAAATGCTGTCATATTGAGCTGGCCATCAAGACCAATCAGCATCAATAGTTGTCTTCTTCAGGGATTGAAAAAGCTTGAGCCACGCCCAGACTGGTCTCCATTAAGGGTTTAATTCAAACTTTCCGACAAGCATCCCTGTCCCTCGAGTCTCCCTCCCCCCCCCCCCCTCCCCCTCTAAAGCATCCATTCATATTCCAGTGGGTGCATGGAGAGACAAGGGACATGCCTCACGCTTCACAAGATGTTGGTAACTTACTTAATTGAGTGGTACTGTAAAATTAATCATAACTTAGTTGGAAGAACAATAAATTAATATACTGTTTACTTATTAACAATTCAGCAAAATTCTTCTCCACCCTAAGATGGATATATAAACAAGCAAACTCACCCTTGATCTCAGATAAATTGGCAGAAAAACCCAGCCTAGGAGGAGTAGAATCCAGCAAGCCTATAAAAATTAACAACAAGATCAGCAACTCAATCAAAATTTACAAACTCTACCTCTGTAGTAATACAGATACCTATTTGGTGTCCACATTAAAGAGGTTTGGCTGTATAGATCCTTGCAAGTGCCTTTAAGAAAAACTCCAAATGTATAATCTGTACTCAACCAAAAGGATTGCAACTTCCCTGAGTTGGACATATGCAGTATCACGAAGCTTGAATAAAATCTCCTGGAAGTTTCCCTGTTTCAGTGTTCCTTAGTATAGTAAAACATTCAATGTAATTCATTTATTCCAACTCACCTGCCACTCATAGGACACTACACCAATCCCTGTAGCCGCTCCAGATCCAGCCAACCCAACAAAGTGCTCACTTCCAATGTTACTGGCAAAAAGACTTGGTCCAACCTATAAATCAAGGCATGATAAGCAGCTTAATTCAACTGTTAGTAGCTGCGTATATGTACGAGTGTGACATATGTTTATAGCAGGGGCAAGTGCAGGGGTGCACCCCTCCTGAGATGACCTGCAGATTTCTAATATTATTATACATTGTAGTCACTAGCTGTCTTCTCATTGGCTAAAAGCCTACAGCTAATTCTGGGAATTCGCGCCACCCCGCGCAACCTACAGATTAGTGAATAATCTGCTAGCAGATTATACACTAATCTGTAGGTTGCGCTCGCAATGCATAATTCCCAAGACGAATGTGTCAGGCATCTGGCGGCGAAGGTAATTCATAGTTCGTCGATTCACTTCTTCAAACGAGAAATAGTTTGACCAAAGTTCAAAAATTGCTGACAATTAAGTCTCGGAAATCACTAAATGACTAACAAAAATTAGGAAGGAACTATTCCACGATTTAGTAGGACGACCAGCCGGAATTAGCACATGTTTTGAAACAGGTTGAAATCATTTGTCATTACTTCCTGTTCCAGAAAACAATGTATAACAAAACAATTATTAGATTCGGTTTATGTGATATTCGGAATAATCAAGGTCTCAACACTTACCTCGACCTTGATTATTCCGGATATCACAAAAACCTCATCCAATAATTGTTTACAACTGATCAATATTCTGCAAAAAAGTCAGTTACGCCGCTCTTAAGTGGTGCACCCCCTCCCCAAAAAAGTCATGGATCTGCCCTGCACAGTGTGGCGTTCATCTTTCAGCAACAAAGATCACAATGACTTTAGTTGTTATTTGATTGGATGCGGTGAGTCTGAAGGTGGCTGATGAGAACTATTCTAGCCTGAAAAGTGCTGCCACATGTACACAAGTGAGCAGATGTAGCAGTCGAGGTGCTTGCATCTTTGCCCTTACAATGTCCCATTTTGATTGGAAAGAGGGTGCAGTGCAGAGCAGCGTCTTCCCTAAGACACTGCATCTTCCTTCCCCCAATTAAAGTCTTAAAATAACAGTTTGAATAAGGAATATAAGTATAGCAAAGTTTCGTGAATTCACTAAATAACTCACCGCCCACCACATCATTGATCGTCCTGCCAAGAAGTATGTTTCAGCAGTTTCACTCTTTCCCCTTTGCTTCCTGAACTTGGACTGAAAAAAAATTCATTCAATAAATCATAGCAAGTTACCACAAACCCAAAGGGATTTTTGTTGCGTTACTGGCTAGGAGGAATAACGTCCAGGGGCTATATTCTTCTAGTGGTCCCAAACTAGCAAGGGTTAACAAGAAGTTTAATGTATATATTAATTATAATGGCTTTCTTTGCTGTACTTTTGCATCTGTTTTGCCAGCCAGCAAAGGTACTAACATAAATTTCCTCATAATACTCTTGGGTATCACAGGATAATCTGACCAAGACTGTTAGCCAATAACAGTGTGCATGATATCTTAACAAGCACTAGTCATATATATAAAGCTAAATGTGTGGTTCCAGAAAATATCCATACCCCCACCACGGAGGGAATTGGAAATTCCAGAGGGGTGGGGGGGTCAAGGGCCCAGGAAATTCCGAAGAGGAGGGGGGTTGCCAGTGAAATTACGTTTCCAGACAGTCAAGTTTGATGCAGTGCAAACTAGTTTCAAACATCGCTTCTTACCTACTCTACAAATGTTTTACATAGCAAAAATAGCACCCTGGGTTCTTGATTCACAATCGCTTTACATTTAAAACGGGTTTTCTTTCTCCTGAAAGCACACTGAAAGCAAATAATTTCACTGAAATCCTCCATGTTCGTTCGTGGATGCGGCCACCATTACTTGTTACCAGTCCCCTGAAACTTGTCACGTGGTTTGACCGAAATGCACTGGTGTCAAGTATTGCTTGTTTCACGTTCGATCGAAGGAAAATCGTCCTTGTTTGTGAAAAATTTCATGTTTATTAGCGATGAAAATAGTGTAATGATGTCAGAAACTCGAGATTAACATGGTTTTGTTATTTCTGGCTATTTGTTTGTAATTTTCCTGTTAAATTTTGCTTTCTCAGCAAGCATTAGCGATTTTGCTATCACGTTTACGGTGAATGTTTATGGTTTATATCAACACTTCAAATCCGTGTTCTGATACATTTTAATAGCGTTTTTCTAAAGCGATTGGAATGAAAAGGGATGGATGGTTATACAACAAGGTAATTTGACAAGTGACTACCAGATATTTTGTTTGTTTACTTTTGAGGAAATTTCTTATTTTGTCTTCAGCAGTACATGTAACGTATGTATCGTTCTAACATATCTTCCGATCGATCAGTTATACACTGTAACTGTTTACAAGAGAGGTGGCCTAAAATTTAGAGCATTGTACAATTTATCTTTTTTTCCAGAGGGGCTGGGGGGTACGCAATATACTTTTGGAAATTCCGGAAGGGTGGGGGGGTTATTTTTCTTAACAAAAACGGAAATTCCAGAGAGGTGGGGGTCTTACGTGAAATACCCTCCGTGGTGGGGGTATGGATATTTTCTGGAACCACACAATATTTATTTATTGTATTCTACAGCAAAAACAGCTGAAGCATTTTAATTGCTAAAAAATGCATAGTAGGAATAACTAAAATTCAAACAAGGGCTTCTTGTGTGGGAGGGGCTTTCAACCTTTACAACAGACAATATTTTCCACGTGGCATTGCTTGGGGTTTAGATCGGCTTCAGATGGACACTTACAATTTGGGAACTAAATTTAGCAACAGCTTGTACACTGTAATGCAGCAATTTCTTTATAAAAAGTACAGAAATATATTTTACAGAGATACAGTCAGAATATAAGGCAAATCTAGATCTGTATATAAAACAGAATGAATCATCTGTCTATAAGCCTGAAATATATTTACACAATTAATCATAATCTCTCAAATGGTTCAATCAGGCTCAGACAGGCATAGATATACCCTGATAACACAAGTCAAGCCATTAGTGATATCAGGTTTTTAGAAGGCTGTAAAATCAAGGCCACTATAATATCTAGCGTGATGTGTTTTGCAATTAATTAACGATTCACACTAAAGGTGACGCATTTTTATTAGTTAAAGACTTGTGTAGCACGTTTCAAAATAGCGCCAATAAATTATAAAAAATCATTATAAAGGCACTTAAAATAATTGTTAAAGTATTTCGACGTGACAAAGAAACATAAAACCGCTTTGACATGCATCGCCAAAATATTTTCATTTCGCCACTGCGCGCCTCCAATCCGCGCGTTGCCAAGAGATTTTCATAATCGAATTGAATGATGTTTAGCTGCAAAAGGCAAATACGAGCGAGTTTCCCAGTCAAAACCTCGTAGAATTCAGAGATTAGCATAATCCACGCTGGCAGATATATTTCAAATAATTGACGCGCTTTAAAGAGAGGACGGGTTTGCAAAGCGACGCAAGTAAATATGGCTCTTCAAAATGCCTTCTAGAAGAACGCAGCGATTTATCACTTACCCATAGTCCCACGATGATACAAGCAAGGAAATATATGGCTATTATAACCCAGTCTGCGACCTTCATAGGCTTGCTTTTCTCGTCGATGGCCGCCATGACTATCTGCGTTGAACTCTGCAGGGGCTCTTACGACCACGTTGCAGATTCTTCGAACAAACAAGCACGACTGAAGATGTCCTTCTTCGCTCAACAGTTCTACAGCTTCGCCGTAGAAACGTTTCAAACGTAGCACAATATATCTCCTCGGACTGGAGAAGATTCAGACGGGATCAGATTACAGATTCGCTTTGAAATTTCCGTACGGAAAATACAAAAGCGCTCTGTAGTTTTTGCCGCTCAAATATTACAACCGAATAGTAAATCATAAACTAGTGGACCTTGAAATGGGAGCGAGGGGGGCGTGACGAGGGAGGGAGGTGACAGGTTTATTGTGACGTCAGGAGTTATGATTGGTCCGCTCTGCCTCGCACTGTTTTGACTGGGTTTTTACAAACGTACAATGTTTATTTACATGTTTTACATGTAGAAGTTCTAAAATTCAGTTTAACCACGAGGGACGACATAATCTTTCTTCGTAGTTATTTAATTCTCGCAAGTGCTTCGAGGCACTGCCATTTACCATGAAGCAGATTTGTTTTTTTTTTAACGTCACGCTAGTTTACTTCGCGGAGACGTCAATTTTTACACCGCCATGAATAAGTTACAGCTGAGGTGAAGAACTTTTAGCTAAGAGAATCGTGCGACTCTCCGTGAAACTTCAGAAGTTTTTCTTCTAAACGTTTAGAAGTTTTGCTTCTAAACGCCAACTCTCAATACATCGATAAGTTTTGCGACGATCGGCATTCGCAAAATAAAAACGTAGAATTTTAATGTGATTAAGTCTTCTATTCATGTTAGTGTCGAACATTTGGAAGTCACGAGATTGAATTAAATTATTATCTACGTCATTTAAAGACTTTCTCTTATTTATATTGAATACATACATGAAGTTTAAAAATTTGTGCAATTAAATAAGCACTATCCAAGACATCTATCAAGGAACCCAGTTCAGTTTCGGTTCCTTTTCTCTGCTTGGCTGAGATGTACAAGGGAAAGTTGTCAAATACATTACAGGTCTACAAAATGTTTACTTGATAGTAAAGACGTAGTAGTCTAGATTTTTCACGTGGTATAAATCTTTAATGTTGAATCTGAGAGAATCGTGCAAATTTCTTTATATAAAATAAATAAATAAAAAAACTTTAAGGCCCCAAAATTCTCAAAAGACTGTCCACAGCCCTCTATTTTTTCGTTTTTTTTATTTCTTTAAGCCACGAGGTCGCAGTATTTCGATCGAATACAATGTTTTATTTTCATTCAAATGATAAATTTGAACAAAGGTATGAATTTAAAATGAGTATTACCGACTTGGCGTGGGTTGTGAGAGACAAATGTGATAACAAGATAATTTCAAGAGCAAGCCCACTTAGCATGACCAAAATATTGGATCCGGAAATATCGGAATTATGAATATATTGTTGCTATAAACGTATAAAATTTCTAAGAAACAAAGGAAATAACACGATTATAAACTAGAAATTACAATCATGACACCTAACACGTAAAAATCGGCCATTTTCAAAAGGCCGCCAGTTAAGTCACAGTTAGCAGATCCAAAAGAATGAAAATTAAATTTATTCATTCAGAAGATTATTCAAATGTGCCCACAATTCTTTAATGATTTATTTTGCGGTTAAGCAGGGCAAAGTACAGTCATTCCAAAGGTCAAATACTGGCTAATTTGAATATTTCCTTTTCTCTGGAACCGGCGTTTTTTGAATACTGCCAAACACTGTTTACTTTTCAATGATTTTTCTACGGAAACGTCCCTTATATATTTCCTGCCTTGTGTTTATTTTCGAGTACAGTTCAATGTACGTGTACGACATTACATTGAGCTGACGGAAAGATGTTAAAATCAATAAAAGTTTTTAAAAGAAGCTCGGAAACAAAACTCATTTTGTCTTGCTTTCATTGTACGATGTCGTATTGTTTGGAAGCAATCACAAATGCTCCAAGGCAAACTTTTATTTTAATCAGTCCTTGTTTTGTCCAAAAGCCTGGTGGCGCAAGGAAACCTTGTTTACATTTTTGGCGGCTGCTGAAGTTTCTAGGTGACACATAGAATCTTTTTGTTCTTTTCACGACTTAACTTTTATAATATCACGTTTATGAACAAAAAAATTGTTAAAATTGTCTTCCCCGCTAAGAGCTGAAAAACAAATGATTTTTTTTTTAGTTTCCACTGTCTCCTTGTTTTTTTTCTTTTACGACTTTTATCGGGGCGCCGAAAAGAGAAAACTCGCTCAAATGTTCAAAAAAAGGGGCTTAAGAAATGGGTCATTTTTGGAAGGAAATGAATGAAAAAGAACTTCAGTTTTATTTTCTAATTAATGATGTGCAGTTGTCAACGACAACTTGCAATACTGAATGCTCTCTTGTTAAAACTGTCAAGTTTTGTTTAAATAAAATGTATTGGACAAAATTAGCATACAAAGCATCGTAGCTTCTTGCCAATAGGCATACGTGTGTGAGAAAATTAATAAGACCAAGCAAACTGTGCCATGAAATGACTGAAACAGTACTTACAATGTTATTGCCTTTTTGACAAGATTTTATCCTGCTCAGAGTAGTTGACGAAAGTAGACAATCGACCTTCTTTTTAGAAATTAAAATCTTGTCGATAAGCATTTTTAAACGAGATCTAATCACTTGTTTTAATTGTTTGCTTGTTTGTTTTGATGATAACAATACAAGCAGCGCCCAATGCAAACTGGGTGGGTTTTATCGATTCTTACTGGATCGTTGCACATACACTCTGTACTAAAGAATAGAACATAGTAACGAAACTAGAAGCCTATTTCAGCCACAAGCCATATCAAAAAGGGATTCGTAGCTTTCTAAAATATATTGCAACGAGAAACCCCATTGAAAGGCTACCTTATTGTTACTTATTTTCGCGGGGACTTAATTTCGCGAAAATGGAACGGGCATATTTCGCGGCACTTAATTTTGCGATTTGCCAAAAAAATCTAATTATAATAAAAAATAAAATAAAAAAATTTAAAATAATTTTTGGTTTTTTTTTTTTTTTTTTTTATTCCAAAAACAAAAAAATTAACCCCCCCAAAAAAAAAAAAATAGCTACTAGG
The DNA here is from genome assembly GCF_052425735.1 of Oculina patagonica. Taxonomy (NCBI): domain Eukaryota; kingdom Metazoa; phylum Cnidaria; class Anthozoa; order Scleractinia; family Oculinidae; genus Oculina; species Oculina patagonica. The sequence goes on from NC_135767.1 coordinate 18,936,102, forward strand.
AATTCCAACATAGTTTATGATTGGTTGCGAGTTTATGCAAATGATTAATTACTTTAACCCATAAGTTTTCTAAATATATTGGGGACCGTTTTTAGCAAAAACCGGCAAAGCAGTATTTCGCTAATTGGCCAACTCGTCATAAGTGAAATTTCCATAGAAATGTACAGTTGTCACGTCACGAACGTCACGCACATAACTGCTGTGATTCAAAATATAGGACTCGTTATTCGATAATATTATGAAAACTGAACAGTGTACTATAGGACATAGACTGTAGGAGTAAATTCTGCATATACTGTTAGATTTGTTAGTCATGACTTTATATTTACATGCAATTTACCAGTTATACCAATATTCATTCCACAAATTCGCTCATTAATTTCCAAACTGAAAATTAAAGTGACGTAAACAGGTAGTCGATCAATCTTTTATGCACCTAGCCTCCCACGCAGTCGATGTTAGGGGTCGCGGGAAACTGCTCCCCACTATTATGCACCAGGAATTTGACATTTTCAGGTTTTAAAATGTAAGTTTCCCCACCCTTGGGTCTCCATTGAGAGTCAAATTCCCACACTTGGCCAGGCCCCTCCACTTTCCAAGACGGGGATTGAGAAATTACAATTTTCCCGACCGAGGGGACTGTTGTGGATGTCAAAATCCCTACCCAGGCAGAGCTATGCTGGGGCAAACCATTGATAAGTGCATTACAAAATCACACAAAACGACAGATAAAGAAAAAAATAATAATCAGCATATTGCCTTCTTTTATCAACAACAAACATAACAAATTAAAAGAAACTCGATAAAGCATTAGGCAATAACAAAAAGTCTAATTGTAAAACTGTAGTTTGAGCCTATAGCTAGCCGGGGACTGCAATTGCCTATATAGAAAAGCAAAAGAGCAAATCTGAATGCTCGTCGGTCTGACTTTAATTTACAGTAAAATAAACTAACGGCTGATTGATTACTTTTTCATTCTCTGTAAATTGTGATCAACAAACAAACTTAAAATTAGTTATTTCGGAATCAATATAGCATAATTCGCTTTGTGGGGTCAAACCTCAGGTATGATATACGCCCCAAGCAATTGATCATGTTGATCTATTGCATCAATATGCGACCTATATAAATTTAAATCTGTTTGCTTGTATATTAAACAACAGCAAAACACTTAAGGCTAATATAGTATAGATGGATCTAGAAAAGAACAATCTGAATAAAACTTTCAGCTATTCCGTTTAATTTATAACAAGTCGTTTGAAAATAACTAATAAAAAAAGAATTACAAAAGTATGCATATACGCTGGTACGCGGCCGCTTTTAAACGATTGCAATTGTTACACCAGGATGAATGTTTTCGCACAAGAAGTAAAGTAATATTAATTTTTCTATTGATATTAAACACGAAATTACTTAATATAATGTTCGTAGGTACTATTGCAACATGTAGCTAACAGAACTTATTAAAAGAATGCTACCCGTTGCAAAATCAAGACAAATTACTTTTAATTGATAATTTCGTGTAGGATCGATAGACGTTGCAGACGACCGGCATGTCGCAATCAAACGGCTGAAAAAAGCTTAGTCAGCACTTTGACCGAGTTAATTTGTTTTCATGATTAGTAAGGAAATTAGTCAGTCCCAGGTTAATGTTGGCCTTTAAATTTCATTTAGATCTTTCTGTTGCAGTTAAATTGCACAAAAATGAGGTTGGAAAATGCTTAGAAATCTTACCCTTAGTGGGAAATTAGCGTTATTTGGGGAATTTTCTTGTTTGAAAGCAACGTTGTTTTTTTTGAGCAACTTTTTGGATTTTAGAGCACTTTTTAGCAGCTTCTTTTTTTCCCAGTATTTTACGAACAGAATCAGGACTGGCCTATTACATAGAAAAATTCAGCTAAATAAAACAACTCAATTCGAAATACAGATTTCTTACTTTTTGACAAGATTATGCCAAGAAACACGTTCACAAGTTTTACTGTGGGCTTTTCTTTGTTACTTCATAAGTGTTTCTTTTTTTCCGGTGTAGCAGGTGAATTTTCTTTAACGCTTGCTTGCGTGCGTGCGTGCGTGCGTGCGTGCGTGGGCGGACTACACGAATTCTCCGAGCGACATTTCGAGTGAGAACGTGCAAAGATCTGGGCGAACGAGTAGTATAGGAGTTGGGGGTACGAAATCATTTTTGCAAAAATGATCTTGAACACCCCAACTCCTATACTACTCCCAGTGCTGGATCCAAAATGGAAATCAAATATCAGATCCCAGTGCTGGATCCAAAACTGAACAAAATCTGGATCCAAAATGGAAATCAAAATCTGGATCCAAAACTGAACAAAATCTGGATCCAAAAATGGAATCAAAAATGGATCCAAAACTGAACAAAATATGGATTCAAAAATGGAAACAAAACTGAAATCAAAACTGAAAATCAAGCCTTAAAACAATCACTAACTCAACCCTTTAATCTGAATGAAAAAAACTTCTTATACTCTTTTTAAAATATGGAAAATCAGGTATATACCCCGCTGAGTTGTCTCATTATTAATATTTAAACACCTTGAACATCTGCCCTATGTTTAGTATGTCAACCAATCATAACTTTCATTTTTTAGTCAAAATTGTTTCTTAAATGTATTATTTTTTCAAATTGGTTTCAAAGTTGGTTTTAGATTTGGTTATCAAAAAAATTCTTATACTTTTTCAAAATTTTTATAGGGCGTTTATATATGTTGTAGATCCTTCATTGGTATCCAACTATTAAAATCATCATTATATCCTTTCCACTTCACTAAAGCTTGTTTCTTCTTATAATCCCTCCGAATGACTTTATCAATTCTGAACAAAATTTTAAAATTAAAATGAAAATTATTGTTTGATATTATAATGCCCGTATGCATAACTGGTTATACCATCGTCAAGTATATATCTTTTGTCATCAAAACAGCTGAGTGATACTTTATTGATTTCATAGCTTCCGAGTTGATGATTTTGACTCCTGATGGTTTTCATTTTATGATGCATTTGCTTGTTGTCGAATAGTGTCTGTTTATAGTTTTTATGAGTCATATCTTTTTTAATAACAGCTTTTTTTATACCTTTTGCTTTTCGTTCTTGTTTGTCATTATCTTTTTGATATGAATACATTTTAGAACGAAGTCCCACAAATTCACATATTGGAATAAAAGAAGCTTCATCTTTGAATTTACCAATGACTTTCTTGTTTGTTTTATCAAAGAATGGTGATTTTTCAGGGTAGTCACTGTTATCGAATTTCTCTTTATCATTAAAAAAGTCTTTATATACATCTTCAGCCTGAATTTCATAAGTTAAACTGTCTGTATCTGTAAATAGTAGTTTGGCTTTGTTTCCATACTTCTTTTTTATGTAGTTATAATGAAAATCATACATTAGTGTTTTGCTTAAATCTAATATAACCATTCCTACATATGAAGGTCGATTGAGGGTTAATGTTTCTTTGATTTTATGGACAGCTACTAAGTTTTCATTAAATATTTTGCTACTGACATATGTTGGTTTTGAAGCTAACTTTGATAATTTATTTTTATTAGTCACTAACCTAACGTCGACTCGCTTCCTCAAATTCTCCATGGTTTTGCCGTATACTGAATTATTCATCAATTTAAAAAAGTCTTTTTCAAAAGCGTTTTTAGAATTTTTACGTTTTTCAGTATTGTAATCGATATATTGCTTCAACCATGGGGATTGATTAAATTCTAAAACTCGATAGACTTTTGTGAGCTTTAATCCTAGATCTAAATACAACTGAAGATTCCTGTGATGTAATACATATTTTTCTTTATTGTTTAATGTTGGCATCAGTTTATATACTAAACCTGATGATATATTGTATTTTTTAGCAATGTTTTTGCAATAATCCGATAGCATATTTTTAGTCACCTTTACTTTTTCTGGCCCCAGTGGGTATGAATTATGAAGGTTATGTAGTTCATTAGGATACTCTAGATCAACTTCTAAAATTAAACCCTTATTAGAATCTTCTTTGTACTTAGCTAAGTTTGTTTCATCTATCTGTTTTTGTGTTAACCATCTAAATCCACCTGTTGGTAAATATTGACTCATAGCCCAACCATAGAGATTATTAGCATCAAGATACATGATATACTTTGAGGCTGAATTTTCATCATATTTTTTCATATATTTGTTATTAGCTATCCCATATCGATGAGCTATATACGATATACCTCCCCTCATTCCTAGTTCGATGAATTGGTACATATCAACGTCAGTCATTAGCTCTAATTTGATATCAGTCATTTTAAGCATAGCATTCCACGATAAACCGGGGCTTGTTAAGTAATGACATGGATCAAGTTTATAATATTCTAGGCATGTTTTTCTAAAGCTTTCGAACACATCAGCAAGCAATAGGACATCTGATTTTAGATATAAATCATGGTACTCACCCATATTATTAATCTTAAACATTTTCCACACATTTTTAACATGTTGATAGTCTTCATCACTGATATGCTCATTATTCAATATGCTGTAAAAGTCTTCTTTTTTGGGTAGTTTTTCATTAAATTTGTCAAAGCTATCCATATAGTCATAAGGATATATTCCTTTTCTTGACATTAGATTGAGTTGCTTACTCTTGAATATTTCAGAAGTATATTTTAGTGATTCCTTAGGTAGATTACTAACCAGCTTCTCAAGACTAGAACTCATGAATTGGAAGCTATCGAGGAAGGTTAAATGAGTACCAAGCATAAAGGCCATGTATTTTTCCATATTGTTGGGTATAGCATTGATATTCATCTCTTTGATCTCTCCTTTTTTATTTTTGTATGTATGGTTCTTAACAATAGCTCCGATCTCTTGCATTATAAAGTGACTGTCATATCCCCTTAGATTATGAAAAATGACTGGTATTTTAATTTTATCAGGCTCTATTCTTAATTTTAGATTGCATTCTTGGTGTGCTGAGCCTCTGTATTTACCAGTAATATGACAATGGTCTCTGACTCGAATATCTTTTTCAGTATATGCTTTATCACAGATATGGCATTTGTTTGCTTGTTGAAATTCTTCTTCATCATCTTTGGTTATTTTTAATGGTTTGTTGAAATGTTTTTTTATTGTATTTTTACAATATTTGACTTCTTCTAGCATCTTTTCCATGAATTTATAAACAGCATTCTTACCTCTGTATATCTGCACAGGCTTGCTATATTGGTCATCGTAACAACAAACTACTTTATAACCATATCCACAGTCTGTATGCTTTTGATAGGCTTCAGTATACGATTTATCATTATTTTGCTTACAGCCGGATATCTTTTCTGTTATAGCTTCAAAATCGGCATAAATGACAAATGGCACTTGTTGCTGTTTATGGAAGTTGTTGAATTTTAGTATATTATTGTCTTTATCAGGCATTTTAACTGCTTGTGTCCCATTGACTTGAATGCAATTATCTTTGTGATCGTTTAATACTCTTTCAGAACTGAAACATTGCAAACAGTGCATACAGAAGTGTTTCCTCTCTTTATGCTTTGTTTGGTTATACATGAATTTATTGAAATCCTTTATTAGAACATAATGCTTGTTTTCATTTTCAGTTATCAATAATAAATTCATCTGATTGTCATACTTTTCTTTTGATATATAGATGGGATATGGTTGTTTGTTTTCATAACCGAAAACATTAATATTAATGTCATTTTGCTTCTCAATTTTATTGTACTGTTTTATTGTTACTGGAAATTCAATTTTAGAGTAATCTAATCTCTCGATGTATGCCTTATCAGATTTTTTAATCCTTTGAGGGTATTTATCTTGCGGATTTAAGCATCTGATATGACACCAACGAAAGCACTCATTATCCTCATTTTTCATGTTAATCAATCCTTTTGAACTATTTCTAAGTTCTGGTGGTAGCTGAATATAGGAGGAGCCTTTTATTGGTTCATATTTTACTATATTAATATAATGACCATCAACTGATTCAATAGTCCATCCTGAACCTTGACTAACCCATTCAGCTACGAAATTTAATATCATTTGTTTAGATGCTTGTAGTGATTCTTCGATCTCTTGATTATTAATTATGATCTGTGCTTTACTGTTGAAATAAGCGGTTTTATATATTACACTATCTTCAGACATTTTAGTGAATTTTACCTTAAGAGTTTCAGCAAATTTGAGTCCTTTCATGGCTGATAGTTCTTTTATGATATGATATTCAACAGCTTTCCTTGTGTTTTGTAGTTGTAATAACGGGTCTTTGTTGTGTTTTATACCAATTTCGAAAGACTTTGTGTAGCCTTTTAGAGCTCTGCTGACTTGTTCTATTTTAGTCCTTGGTAATGGAACTGGTTTTTTTGGTTTTATAGTCCTAGGCTTTGGTGTAGGCCTATAATCATCTCTAAATTTAAGTGGTGGTTGAATGATATTTTCCTCATAATCATCAATCATCTGTTTAACACTCTTACGAGGAGTTGGGATTGGTGGCCTAGGTTTGTAAACTTTAGGTTGGTTTGCTTTTAGTGATAATATCATTTTTATAAGATCGGTTTTCGATAGCTTAGCTAGATCTGATTCGTTCATATTATTAGATGAGATATTTTTATTTTCCATTTTTTATACTATATGAAATTATTATTTCTTTAAGTGTCTTATAGTAAAATTATTTTTTTTATTTTTATAAGATCGGTTTTCGATAGCTTAGCTAGATCTGATTCGTTCATATTATTAGATAAGATAATTTTATTTTCCATTGTGTATTGTTATTTTCAATTATTTCAAATCTATCATCATCTTCTATTGCTTTGAAAACAGCATTTTTGAAATGTTTTTTTGACTTCAAATGTGTCCATTTAGCTGCTAATGAACTATCGTAATTACATATATCGCATTTCCATCGTTTATTTAACATATACTTAGTCTTTGAATTTTTGATAGCGTTTATTCTATCAGCGTCGTTATCATACTTTAAATTTCTTCCCATTTTCTCTTATTATACTATAAATGATATTTCTTTATATCTTTTACTATAAATATATTGTGCGTTTAAAAATAACCAGTAATAAAATATTATTGGTTGTCATCAACAACAATAACAGTATCATATCAATACTGTGTAACCAGCCTTATAGCCTTCTTCAATATATGTTACATAACTTGTCTTTATATATGTGACTGTTATAGTGCGTTTAGATATAAACAGATAATTATTTTCTTTAATATATATATAGAATGACTGATATAACATTAAATATCAAACACCTTTTAGAATCTGATCAAAGCTCGAATGATATAGCCTTCATTAATAAAATGTATTTTATTCAGAGCATCCTTAAAACAAATATTTGTATTATTAAAATGCTATCTTCAGACCTTAACAGCAGATCTGAAATATCAAATGAACACAAAAATCATGTACGTTTAGAGTGTATACCTGAAGACCAGAAACGACGACGTGGAAGACCTCGTAAGGATCAACATTAAATACATAATTATTCAGTTTACGGTTTTAGCCATAAGTTATAAATGATTAATGACTAAACCATTGACCGAAAAAAACCTGCTGACGCGTCAGCAGGTATTTTAATCTGGTGTGATTATGAGTAAGAATTTTTTTATTATAAACTTTTTGAGTAAAGTTTACTCAAAAAGTTTATATGCGTTGCGTATTCAATTACGAGTGTTTCCATAATTGCATTTTAGACGATATAACAATGCATGCAAACAGAGACAAACTCGATGATAGTCTTCATAACTTAATTCTATTGCCTTGAACCATCTTTATATAAATATATTTATATATGAGATGTTTTGTGATACACAGATACATAGCGATTTAAAAATAATGGGCGAGGGTTCTTGTATTTTTTGCAATGAGTTATTATATACAGGCGATAAAGTTGTTGATCATTGCTGTGATAAACCTGATATTTTGGAAGATGCATATATGAAAGTATGTCAAAATTGCGGGACTCAGAATTATAAATATATTAGCGAGTATTTTGATTTTTACGAGAACAGAGACAAAATATGGCATAAAAGCATATATAACAGAAAATACCATATCGAGAACGTATTAAACAATATTTGTATTAAAAATGGGGTGCAATTGACTGTAAATCATCGTCATAAAATTTATAAGGTTTTTCATGAAATCGATAGTATTCTTCCATCTATAAATAAAAGAAGAAAGAGGATGATCTCAACGAAATATATTATAAGACAGCTGTTTAAAATGCTCGGTATACCATACAATTTCATCTGTGTTACTGAATCAAAAAAAAACGCGAGCTTTTAATGATCGATATTGGGGTGAGATTTTAGCATTAAAATCGTCCCAGATCGCACGGATTATTCGGTAAATTTATCATCATACTTGAGCAGATATCGATCGATTATTGGACCGGTATCGCATATGTAGTCGTCAATGCTTTTCATTGTATTTAGGATGCTAGACGCATTATAATCGCCACTTCTCATAGCGCCTTTAATAGAGTTCAAAAGGTGTTGATAGCTTTGGTAAGCATATATGGAGTTATGAATTTTTAGTTCGAGATTCTTATGTATCATCCAACCCTGAATCAATAATGAAATTGTTGATATTGTGATCAAAGCAATGCCACCAGTCGCTATAGAGGAGGCGAATCCGCTTGATGCAAATATGATAGACAATGAATTCCCTAATAATTTCCATTTTTTGAAACGTTTAACAGCCTGCTTGTAAGCCCAACATTTTCGATGATATGTTTGATAATAAGCTTTCAATTCTATAATTTGGTCTTCAGTAAGTTTGCTTGATATATGGTTCCATTCGAATATATTTTTGTGTTGTTTCGGCATATATATTATATACTTAGACTATGTTTTATTTCTATTTTTCATTCTGTTATACAATTTCCTTATATTTTGGATCAATCGTTCAATAGTTTTCAGTATCTCATGTATTAAATCTGGAGTTTTCATATATATATATTGTTTATACAATTAAACAATTTTTATTCGAAGAAAACATTTTTTGTCATATCTAAAAAGCTAATTTTATGATACTGTTTACTATTTATCGAATATGGAATTTTACTAAAACCGATTCTTTGTATATAGTAACCTGAAGAAATTTGAAGGCTAGATGCATTCAGCGTATACCCCGAGAAAATTTTATCGAGACTAATGCCGTTGTTACAAATACCGATTCTAAATTGATTACCTATTTTAGTATACCAGAGATTCAAATAAACACCTATGTAAACATCTCTAATTTGCTCATAAGATACATCTAAATCATAATCGAGTGATAACTGATTAGACTCTAATTTCACCCATGGAAAATCAAAACTGCTACCATTGTCGAAGTTTATTTTAATTCTTTTATTATCACCGGCTTTATAGTCATATTTAAATGCCATATATATAGTCCATTCATCGGATTCAGTGACATTTTCATTTAAATTAATTTCGAAACCACTCATAAAGCCGTTTTTTGGATCAAAATCTTCTAACAATTTTGTGGGATTAAAGACAAGATTACCATTTAATCCAGACACTACAGCACCGTTACTATCTGCCATGATGAATTCAGATGGATCCGTTAGATCATAAAAATACTCGAAAATTTTATGGTAATAGCTGATGTTTCTTTTTTTATCTATTTTTAATTCAAGATCAGACTTCAAATTGTCCCGAAAATGTTTTAACTGTTCATAATTAACAGCTTGGTCATTAGTAGTAGCTGGTTTAATACCATAAATAGCCTTTGTTTTCATATCAATTGATGCATTGAAAGCTATTCTATCATTTTCAACATAATATAGCTGATCGTATATCCTAGGATCAACGTTACTCTGATAACCTTTTATTCCATAAATCACGATATATGTTTGTAATTTTGGGACATATGCGTTCCCTGATTTCATCTTTAAAACGATATCAACATAGAGATAATTATTAGGATGTTGCTGATATTTATTAATTTGTGCTATTGTTCGACTATATCCATCATAAACTCGCGTAGTTGATTTGTCGATGTTGTCGATTGATGATACAATATCGATATCTAGACTATCATGATCTATTTCAGCTGGAAAAAATAGCTCGAAAACCATTGTGTATCGATTGATTGGTAAACTATATACATTGATACCTAATCTGCTTGAGTAGTAGCCTTTATTGCTGTCAAGTACCAGCTTACTGTCTACAACTTTCGTATTGATCTTATGGTATGAATTCGGATGATCGATTAAACTGCCTAAATTTATATCATTCTCTTCACTAAGTTGATTATTACTGTCAATCATTATATTATTGAAAACGTTTCCTTTATCAATAGAGGTAATATGTGAACTGTCAACATACAATTTATTTACAGCATCTGCATTCTTTTTCGGCTCTTTTAAATTATTAATGGTATGGCCATTCATATCGAGATCAGCTAACATTTTTTTACTACCGTTGATATCAAGCTTAGTATGAAGGTTATAAGCTAGGGATGTAGTTATAGACTTGTTTGCAAATTTGCTGTCAACGTATTGTTTATCAGCCTTTGTTTGAATGCTTTTAGCCATAGCTGTAGCAGTGATTTTTTTCAAATATGTATTGTCGGCATATGTTTTATCGGCTTTAAGCGCGTCTCTGGAGTCAATATATTCTTTATTCATCACGTTAGACATATTGCTATAACCTTGATCGAAATTAGGTACATTTAAAATGCTGTTAAACGTTTGTTCATTATTGGTACTAAGGTCGGCTTTATCAGCGAGTTTGTTATTGAGTTCTGCTTTGACTTTATTGTCTTCTAATTTTACGTATTCAACATTCGGTATTGATAAGTCGTTATACAACCCATCATAGTAAGCTTCAGTGTTCTGAAGTGAAAGTCCAACACAATCAAAAGTAGTTTCATCTCTATTTTTTTTTAAACAAAATTGATTAATATATCTCTTATTAATAGCACTACCCAAGTCTTTTGCATATGAATCATAATCAGCATCCACTGCAACGTCATCTTGTGTCTTTAACCCGAATATTTTCTTTTTGTCCATATAATAGTTACCATGGCTAGTCAATTTAAAACCAATTGCAGGTTTTGCACTTTGAGAATATTTAGTTGATATAAAATCATTTTCGTCATTAATGTAACCCATCTATGTTAATATATTAGATTATAATATAGATTCGTCGAAATTCTTTTTTACGGTATTTTTTTGTTTGTCAAGAAATAAAAACTCATATTTTTTGAGTTTATCAAACAAATTCGGCGATATCAGATTTTCTCTAGCAATCATCTGGAGGTTATTTTTTGTCGTGGGTGGATATAGAATCATATGAGAGCAATTTAACCGAATTTTTTGCGGAACATCATAGTAGCTTTGACTCAGATATATAGGGCTAATCTTATGATGTCGACCATCAGTAAAATGGTTAGCTATTTTATCTTGAATTTTATTGTTTGAATTCATCATATCGTCAAAAATAACAACTTTTCTGTTATCATCTTGATACTCATTTGTATTTTTTATATCATCTTCACCACCAACTTCGAGCACATCATAACCTACAAAACCAGATATTTCCTGCATCAACTTTATAAGATCTTGAATTTTATCTTGATGCTGATTAGGGGTAAAAATAAATATTTTATCATAAAAGACAAGCGGTTTTCTCAACATGAACATCATTAGGTTTGATTTACCGCAATTGCTACTACCCGCTACGAGCATTCTATAATCTTCGCTTATAAAATCGCATAACTTTCTCTCGGGCTTATTTGATGATTTTCTGTCTAAATTTGGTATCTTCATTTATATTATTTAATTATATAATATGAAAGACTTCTGGAAGACTGATGAAAGACTGATGAAAGACTGATGAAAGACTGATGAAAGACCGATGAAAGACTTCTGGAAGACTGATGAAAGACTGATGAAAGACTTCTAGAAGACCGATGAAAGACTGATAATAATCTACACTAATATATATAAATGAGTCTATTAGCTTGGCAAAAAATTGCTGATCAAAAAGAAGAAGTTGAAAATCAAATCAAGAATATTAATAATCAAATAATGTCTTCAAAATTGGCAGATGAATTAGGACAAATCAAATTCACAAAAATGTTTAAACCAGTAACATCTCGTCTAGATACACAAATTGAAGCAACTAAAAAGTTGAATAATAAAGGGTTAAAAGAGCGTGACCCTCTTCCAGAATTTCCAATTGATGAAGATGAGGATGAAGATGAAATGCCCAATTATCCACCCCCGATACCAATTGATGAAGATGAGGATGAAGATGAAATGCCCAATTATCCACCCCCGATACCAATTGATGAAGATGAGGATGAAGATGAAATGCCCAATTATCCACCCCCGATACCAATTGATGAAGATGAGGATGAAGATGAAATGCCCGATTTTGAAGCACAATCAACAACACGGAAGAGAAAAGAATGGGATCCCACTTCGATTAATAAGACTGACCAACAGGAATTAAACAATCTACGTAAAAATCTTGCGGAAGATAGACGGCAGATTAATGTTTTGCTTGGAAAATTAAATAAGAGTGGAAAAAATTATGTTAAAACGGGAAAGTATCGTGGGCTATCATATGATGATCTATTAAAACAATCAGATAATTTTACAAAACAAATTAACAATATTGAAAACCAGTTGTTATTAACTAAGCAAAAAATACAACGTATGGAGTACAAACGGGTTCCTTTTACTGATTCGGATTTACAGGAAAAATCAAAAAATTTAAAAAAGACCCCCCGTAAAACTAAATATAAGAAAAAACCAGCTATAGAAAAATCATTATTTGAAAAGATAGAGGGTATGAGGAGGGACACAGCGCCTGATTCTGATAGAGAAGAAGATGAGTGGGGAGGCAGTGGTCTAGCCAATAATTATAAGGCTATTTATTACAGAGACCCTGAAAAACTTATTGAAAAATTGGATATAATTTGTGGAAGCATATCCGCTGGAAATACGAGTTATGAATTAAAAAACCAAGGTATTACAATAATAGATGAACTGTTAAGAGTGAAAAGAATTACAAAGCGTCTTTATGAAAAAATTTATAACAACTATTTTATCTAATTTAAATATATATAATGGAAAAACATTTGATACTTAGTTCATTCAGGGCGAAAAGACAAGCCAATAATTATAATCAGAAAGCACATGATTTCACTATTTATCTTGAACAGCCACTTTTCTTGGATCAAAATAAAAATTATGAAATGGCACTGGATGAGATTATAACGATGACATATAGTTGGTACAATATCGCATCCTCATTCACTAATACTAAAATAAGATATCGAAAAACCGTTGGTAGTGATACAAGTTTTAAAAATATTGAATTTCCTAATGGAATGTATTCATATACAGACATTGATACTTTTTTAAAAAATACAACTGGTAAAGATGGTGATAATTATCCATTTTCAGTTACGTTTGATTTATCATTATTTAGAACAATAATAACCATAAAGCCAAATTATGAATTAGATCTATCTGTATCAGACTTTAATTTGATTCTGGGTTTTGAAAAGAAAATTTTAACTTCAGGGAGTAATATAAGTGACAAAATACCTGATTTAACAAGGAGCGTTGATATGATATGTATTCATTGCGATTTGACTAACAGATCCTTGACAGATGAATCCAGAGATGTATTATTTTGTTTTAGTATCATTGCACAAGGCATTCGTAGATCATTCCCTTTCACTCTTCAACCAAGACGACTAAAATTTTCACCAATTAATAAAAATAGTATTGATTCAATCAGACTATATATAACCGATTCGTATAATCGTCCCATTGATTTAAATGAAATCGATACGGCGTTTCATATCGTTATCAAAGAGGTGAATTAATCTAAACTAATAATATAAAATGAATCGAGTATACGAATGGTCAAAATTTTATAACCCTAAAAAAGGTTTATATCAATATCGCCATAAAGGATCAGGTTTAATAACTAATGATTTATCAAATATCGGACAATATTCTAAAAAAATGATAAAAGATATCAATAAATCACCAATAATCAAAGCACAAAAGAAAAGTTTAAAAACCGTGTTAAATAGAAGTGAAAAAGCTGGGGATCTTATTTTGAAACGATTAGCACAATTGAAGTAAATTATCTAATCTAATAATATAAATGAGTTTCAGAAGCATAGAAAATGTTGAAAAAGTTGATTATCTCAGATTCAATCTGCAAACACCCATTATTCAGCCGGCAAATGGCTTATATCAGGAAAAAACAGGGTATATATTCAATATGACTGATCGTTCTTCTTGGTTCGATTGGTATAACGGATACTTTATCGTCAAATACAAACTTCAAAAAAAGGCTGATGGTACAGCTATCGATGCCAATGCTCTAGAAACACCTGTGCTAACGTCAACGATAAATGATAGTTCCAGTATTATAAATCACATTATGATAACTTCAGGAGGTAAAAAACCTTACGATGGTAATGACCTGCATAAAATCTGTTTCATAAAAGGATTGCTTGAATTTTCTGATGACTATAGTCGTACAGTAGCTACCAATTTTAATTGGTATCTTGACGATAGAGCTGCATTAGTGGGCAATTTGACAACAGCCCCAAAAGTAGGAGCAATTAAAAGAGGTGAATTGTGCGCACAATCAAAAGACGTATATGCGTGTATTCCGTTGAATAGGTTTTCCATTTTTCAAGAACTACTAGATAAAATGATACCACCTATGCAAATCGAACTAAACATAACACTAAATGATGATAGAGAATTTATTTACAGAGTTGGGGGTGCTGAAACACGATATGTGGTTCTAGATTTTCAGTTATGGTTACCACGTTTGAACTTTACATCAGCAGGACAAAAATTAGTGAATAGTAGTTTTTTAACAGCAACAAAATGGACATATTTAAGAGAATTTATTAAACATTCATCACCAACAACTGCTATTTCTGGGATATATCAAATTACACCAGCTATTAAAAATGCAAAACATGTTTTTGTATATCTGCAAAGAAACAAGTCAAATAATGAATTAGAAAATCCCTTTATTTTTGATACTTTTAAAATAAATGCGGGTGATAATGCATGTACACTATCTACCTGTCGATTGCAACTTGGGAATTCATATTTTACTCCAGAACTAGAGTATGATTGTGATTTTAAACCAAGATTATATAATGACATTCAAGAATATGCATTCAGAACCAACGACTACAATACAGGAACTCAGTTAAATTTACAAAATTATTCTGAATTATTTCCTGTTATCTATTTCGATTTAAGAAATCATAAGGAATCGGTTACTGATGATCCAAAACAGTTATTGTTTCATTACAGATTGAATGTACAAGCTACTGACGATTATATGATATACGCTGTAGTTCTTTATGAAGAAAAAATTGTAATTGACAAAATTGGGAATGAACTTATTTTTATGTAATATTTAATCTAACACTATTATATATAGAGCAAGACTATGAGCACAAAATATTTTTCAACATATATTCCTTTAACAGAAGGCCAAATGAAAAAGCTAGCCAGAGCAATCAAAAATTCAAGTGAAGTGAGTTTATTGATTGATAAGCATCAGATCAAAAAGAAGGGTAATACTGAGTTATACCTTACAAAAAGACAAATAACACGGCATAATAAAGTAAAAAGTGAGGGTAAAGGCATTACATTGAGTTTATCTAAAACACAAATAAGTAAAATGCGAAAGGTGATTGGAAAAGGAATTCAAGTCACTCCCCCTCAAGGAGGGACAGGAATGCAAATAGAATACCCTTATTATTCAACACAAATCGTTAGGAAACAAAGATCAAAAAACGGTGGTAAAATTAAACTACCAAGTAAGAAAGATGTATTATCTTACAGATCTCGTCCAGTAATAGGATCATGGGGTGAATATGATAAATTTCTTAGAACAGGTGGATTAGTGCTTCCAAAAAAAAAAAATCTTAAAACCGAAAAGAAAGTAAGAAAGCCTGCATTTGTCAAAAAGCCTTTGAGTAATATTGATCTCCTGAGATGGTGTAAGTATTTGGAAATTAATATCACAGGGATATACAGCAGAGATGAACACATGCCTAAAAAACATAGCCCATGTATCATTAATTTAGACAGCTATGAAGGTGTTGGTAGCCACTGGGTTGCCTGTGTTCCTAGTGTTAAAAAAGACATATTGTGGTACTTTGATAGCTTCGGAATGCCATACCCAAATGAATTTAAAATGAGAGCTGAGAAAGATGGGATAAAACAAGTTTTGTATAATAACACACAATATCAGAATATCAAATCAGTACTTTGTGGCTATTATTGTATTTATTTCTTGCATCAAGCATTGGTTTATGATAGAGAGTATCATGATATATTAATGCAATTATCAATGACTGACACAATGTACAATGAACGTTTTATAAGCAATTATTTCAAAAATATGTAATCATATTATATATGAAATCGTATTGCGTGAAACAAAAGAAACAGACTGAATGCGTTTCAGGAAGTGCACGATTTGTTAAAACCAAAAATGGTCGAACTATGATGAAATGCACATGCGCCGAATGCGGGATCACTAAAACCCGTTTTGTAAGCGATAATAAAAAGACAAAGGGGCGAGGAGTTGGTGAAACGATTAACAAAAAGGTCGGCGAAAAGATTCCAGGGTTTCAACAGGCTCAAGACTTAGCATCGGCTATCATGGGTGCTACCGGAGGCGATAAAGATCTATTTAAAAAATATTGGCGCGGTGACTTTGCTAAAGGTATATTTAATAAAAAAAGCGGGATTCAGACATCTAATTTTTGGAAGCCCGCTGGAGCATATACAAATGAAAAATTTAATCCATCATGTAATTACACAGAATATAAAAACGGCAAATGGGTTAATCATTATTGTGATTAATATCTAACATATAATATATATGTGCCTGTCATACTGCGTTTCATGTAATAAAAAAACAAATTCAATCAATACTAAAAAAGTAAAAGCAAAGAATGGCCGACTTATGGAAAAATCAATTTGCTCAATCTGTAAAAACAAAAAGAGTAAATTCATCAAAGGTGAAGGTATCGATATCCATAAAGCTATTTTAAAAGTAGCACCAAAAAAGGGTTTTGTAATGCCTGGTCATCGGTATACAGGTCCTGGTAATCCTTTAGAGAAACAGGTAAAGTGGGATCAAAAAACAGGTAAAATACTGGAGATATATGAAAAACCAACAGGAAAAACAGATGCCGTCAGCATGCAACATGATGTAGATTACAGCGTATGTGCAAATAAATCCTCAAAATATCAAGTAAAGTGTAAAAATGAAGCAGACAGGAAAATGGTTAAATCCTTAGACGCAATACCATGGAAAGACAGGCAATGGGGACATGCTTTGGCTCGAAATATAATAGCTGGTAAATCAAAAGTAGGTATGGGTATAAAAAAAAAGAAGTCAAAAAACGGAAAAGGCCGTCGAGTGAAGAAAGTTGGCAAAAAGAATTAGCTGATGAGTTACACAAACCAATAAAGCGTAACTTTACTCGACGGCGTGTTATAGTTAACCATATTGATGAAATATGGTGTTCGGATTTGGTCGAAATGCAACAGTTTAGTAAATGGAACAAGGGATATAGATATCTTCTCATGGTACTGGATGTTTTCAGTAAATATGGTTGGATAGTGCCTCTAAAAGACAAAAAAGGTGAAACTGTAACTAAAGCATTCAAAACAATATTCAAAGAGGGGCGTAAACCACAATATCTTTGGACTGATAAAGGGAAAGAGTATTACAATAAAAATATGAAGGAGCTTTTGGAAAAGAATGGTATAACACTATACTCAACCGAGAACGAAGAGAAGAGTAGTGTTTGTGAACGATGGAATAGGACAATTAAAACCCGAATGTGGAAACAATTCACTGCTCAAGGTAATACGACGTACCTCGATATGCTACCCAAGCTGTTAAAACAGTATAATAATACCAAACACTCAAGCATTAAAATGACACCCGTAGAAGCATCGAGGAAAAAGAATGAAGGCTTAGTATATTTCAATTTATACGGTGATATGAAAACATCAAAACAGAAACCGAAATTCAAAATAGGTGATAAGGTTCGAATATCGAAGTATAAAAGAAATATTTTCGATAAAGGGTACACCCCAAACTGGACAGAAGAAATTTTTACCATCGATAAGATACAATACACTAATCCTATTACTTTCAAATTGAAAGATCTCAATAATGAAGACATACAAGGAAGTTTTTATGAGCCTGAAATGTTGAAAGCAAAACAAGAAGTATTTCGTATTGATAAAGTAATTCGGCGGAACTATAAGAAGAAACAAGCTTTAGTGAAGTGGAAAGGTTATAGTGATGAATTTAATAGTTGGATACCAATCAAGGATTTACAACATATTTAAACGCACTACAGCTGTTCAAGCTATGATAGCTGGTAAAAGAAAAGTTGGCCTTGGGACAAAAAACCGTCAAGTAAAGAAAACTAATAAAAAGAAATAGCTAATGAATTTAACAACTGGATTTATATGAAGGATTTAATATATAAATCAAAATATAAAAACAAGAATTTATATGAATATTGCTGATATAACTTTAAGTAAAAAACTTTCATGGCTCTTAAGGCATCATATTATTAATACAAAACTAGATATAGATGATCAAGGATATGTTAAAGTTAATAATATTTTAGCTTTAAATGAATTTAAGCAATATACTTTATCTCATATTTTTACAGTTGTTGCTAATAACTGTAAACAAAGATTTAAATTAAAAGAGGAAAATGAAATATTGTATATTCGAGCTAATCAAGGTCACAACAAGCATGTTGGTAAATTGATTAATGATACTAATGCTTTTCAATCTTTAGATCTTAAAAAACAACATTATGCCTATCATGGAACTACACAACAAGCTTGGCATCAAATTCAACTAACAGGACTAAAACCTATGAATCGTAAACATGTCCATTTAGCCAAAAACATGAATGCTAATAGCGGACTTAGACACAATTCAAAAGTTTTTCTTCAAGTGAATTTATTGAAAGCAACTAACATGGGACTTCACTTCTATGAATCTTGTAATGAAATTATTCTTACTTCAGATGATATTCCTCCTGAATGCGTAACTGTCATAAAAATATCTTAAAAACTTTTTTAATACAAATTACTAGTTATCATAATAATGTTTACATAAATATGTTATTAAATATCATTTTCATTTATTATAATTCTTACAAGTAGGCGTGCCAAATAAGCACTTTATCAAATATTTAAATCAGTCTCTTACTAGTGGGGATTTAATATTATAAAAAACATAAAAAAATAGAAATCATTATAAGAGATGATAATATAGATATAACTGAATGTTGAAATGACCCATCCACTATAAACGCACTAAGATGCAAGATTTTTAAAAAAGAGTATAAGAAGTTTTTTTCATTCAGATTAAAGGGTTGAGTTAGTGATTGTTTTAAGGCTTGATTTTCAGTTTTGATTTCAGTTTTGTTTCCATTTTTGAATCCATATTTTGTTCAGTTTTGGATCCATTTTTGATTCCATTTTTGGATCCAGATTTTGTTCAGTTTTGGATCCAGATTTTGATTTCCATTTTGGATCCAGATTTTGTTCAGTTTTGGATCCAGCACTGGGATCTGATATTTGATTTCCATTTTGGATCCAGCACTGGGAGTAGTATAGGAGTTGGGGTGTTCAAGATCATTTTTGCAAAAATGATTTCGTACCCCCAACTCCTATACTACTCGAACGCGCGGCTAACGAAGTTTTAAAGTGGCGGCCTTTTTTTGTTTGTTTGTTTATAGGGTTTTGTAGCTTTTATTTTTAAGGAAAACATTAGACGTGAAACTGCTCTCTATAGCTATTTTAAAACATATCCCTATTTGCATGTACTTGCCCCAGATAATTGTTAGCTCTTCTGTGATCATTTTTCTGTTCCTCTCCGACAATACTGAGAAAGGGGTAGTTTTTTAACGAAAAAGACACTGCCACATTGCACAAATAAACAATCAAACTCAGTAGGTGCAAATTTGTGTTAGCCACAATTCGACAACCAATGTTGTTATGTTATTTAGTTTTAATCGAGCATTCATGGCGGCAAATTGTCGATTGAATGTACCATGGACGATATAAAAATTGAACACTTCTAAGGAGCCGAAAAGTGCATTAGTTGAGGAAACAAATTGGCGGGATATTTTGACGCCAAAAGTGTGACGTCTGAGGCCGGTCAAGTATCAGTTGTTTGTCAAGTTTAGCAGGTGAAACAGGAATTGCATACGAGCAGGTGAAACACGCTTGTCGGAACTGAGAAGATAAGCTACACTTAAATTACGTCCAATTACATGTTTCGTGCGTTTAAACATGTACCATCAAACAGGTGCAAAAAAGATGCAATTTAACCCTATTCAGACCGGGGGGGGGGGCTTTTGAGGCCCGCGCTGACTTTGAACTTTTATAACTTTTTTAAGCAGTAACCAAACGCTGCCAAACTTTCCGAGTTTTCCTAAAATTTATCTGGCAACAATTTGGTAGAGTTAGATGATGTGTCAGGAACTTGACATCACCATGGCAACGGCATTTTGACAGGCATGTTTTCCCAAATTTATAATTTTTCGTGTTTCTGTTAATAAAAATCAACTTAAATGGGATTATTTTTACATTTTTACGGGTGTAAAACACATTTTTATTTATTTTGAGTACTTTGCAGTGGTTTTGGGCGGTTTTCTGGCATTTTGGAAAACTTTTGAAATCCAAGATGGCGGATTCAAGATGGCGGCTGTTTTGACATCATGATGTAATTGTCACGTGATGTGACGTCACCATCCCACGTGACGAATACCAAAAGAAAGAGATTCGGACATACCATACATCCTATAAGTTTCATGGTGATTGCTTAAATATTCTGGAAGTTACATATGGGGGGGGGGCTTCGGAAGCCCCCCCCCCCGGTCTGAGAAGGTCCAAAAAAGCCCGGTCTGAATAGGGTTAATAGAGATAAAGAATGTAAGCGAAGACGCCGTTTTTTTCTCGCATAGCTTCTAGGTTTGTCATGTCGTGGTGGTTTTACAACACAGAAATACATGGAGATTTAGTTGTAATGGTCTAATAACTTAGGCTTCGGGGTTAGGGGAAGGTTCTTGATTTTAGTAATTACACTCTAAAGAGGAAATTATCAACCAAATTAGAACAGGAACAAGCCACAAGTTACTAACGAGAATGTAATAATAATAATGATAATAATAATAATAATAATAATAATAATAATAATAATACTAATAATAAACCTTTATTTAACCACGATCTGTTTTAAAGCAAATACATGCTTGAGGGGTCGTGTGTACGTTTGACTAACTACCTACCTAAGAGAAATTAATATTACATTGTAATAAACTAAAATAAACGATATTATATTTAAATAAGAATAAGATTTAAAATTGAAAATCACACATGTGTTTTGGAGTTGTCTGGATTGACAAACTGCCAAAATTAAGTTTTTTAAATATGGGGTCTATTCTCGCCTTTTTGCAAAACTGCTTGTGGTTGGTAGCGTTATTAAAGTAGCTTGACACAAAATTCCATAAGACTGCACCTCTGTGCTGGATTGAGTTCTTTAAAAAGGACGTTGAAAATCGTGGGACAACCGCTTTTTTAATGTTAACCTAGCTAAAGACACTGTATTTATTTCTTTACTGGCTTAGCTCCTCAGCTTATTTATCGTATCATACAGAAATACAGAAATTGTCTACTAAGGCCTTTAAGAGGAAATTATGAAAAAGTGCAGATCACTAACGATGTTTATCTTAAACTGCTTTGTACCCAGGCGTCCCTCTTTGATTAGAGCAAGGGTGCGCACAGAATTGTGGGCCTGAGCCCGCTCCCTGATTCCCGCCGATTATCGTCTAGAAAAGTAACAGCTAACTAACAGCTATTTCACAATACGGCAAGTTGTTTATATAGTTTCAGGTCAACTTTTAATTTAGTAGAAACGTATGGTTACCCCCTGACAGCAACGTTTGAGGCTTAAATGATCGAAGACTCTCTTTGAACTTAACTAAAACAAATTTTATGGAATTTAAACCACGACAAAAACAATCTTCTTCGGAATTTAATGTTGTTATTAATGAAACAACTTTTGCACAGGTCAATGAAACAGTCTTTCTTGGGGTAGTTTTAGATGACAACTTAACTTGGAAGTCTCATATATCTAGCTTAGTGATTAAAATCTCTAAATCTATCGGTATAATTTTTAGATCTAGTTTTTATCTCTCAACTCCTTCTCTCCGCATGTTATATAACGCAATGATACTTCCATACTTTAATTACTGTAATTTAGTCTGGGGTTCAACTTATAAAACTAATCTTCAAAGACTGTAATTTTGCAAAAACGTGTGATTAGGATGGTGAACAAGTCCTACTATAAAGCCCATACCGAACCTATTTTCAAGAAGCGTAACTTGCTCAAATTTCAAGATATTCATTTAATGCTCTTGGGTCAGTTTATGTTCTCGTTTCAAAACGCTATTCTCCCTCAACAATCAAATCTATCGTTATAATACAAGGCATGCAAACTCCTTTCGTCTACCATTATGTAGAACAAATATCCGACAATTTTCCGTATTCTTTCAAGGTCCTAAATTTTTTAATTTACTCCCACCTGAAATTTCGGGCTCTTCATCACTGGCATCTTTTAAAAGAAAACTTAAAGCATATATTATTGATAACTATTAACTCCGTCTTCTATTAAGTCTTGTCATTACTTCAGTACCTGAACCAGTCATCTGTTTTTCTTGTGAGGGAACCCTAAGCTTACAAGCCCCGTGGTTTTTTTATAAGGTTCCCTCGCCATTTTGTTTCTAATCTTATATTATATTGTAGTCTTGTATATTAATTATTAATTTGTATATTGATTTTATATTATCTATTTTTTCATAATTATATTTTTTGTTTGTGTGGCAAAATAAATAAATAAGTACCCACAGAAATCGGCCAAAAGTTTCGGATCAACTTCGGAAATGTTTACGGCACATTTGAAAATAATAATGAAATGTTTAGAGCATCGTGCTGTAAAAGAGAAGCTGCAGAATACAAAGGCTTGGACGGAGCAGAAACACATTCAGAATAAGTCAAGAATAGATATGAAATTGCATTGAACGGAAAAGGCTTTGGAGGGGGCTTAACTGATAGCTGCAGATTGGTCTATTTTAACTGTCAGCTGATCGAGACAGAAGTCGAGAAATGACGCGTATTTGTCGTGCAAGGTTTAGGAGAAAGATTAAAGCAAAAAAAAAAAAAAGAGTTTCCGAAATTATAAAAAAATAAAATTTTTCAGTAGTTTCCGTACAATATTGCCACATCAAAAATAGAGATGTAATCAGTCCATTAATCCTGATTCACACTGATGATAATCATTTCTGTTACAGTCTTTTAAAGCAATGCAGTTGACATTCCAAAGAAGATCAATCTTTCAAAAGTGAATGCATGCTTCCTCTAATTATAATGTTGTATAAATGCCAAGAAACTGCATCTTCTTAGTTCTTAGCGAAGAAAAATATTTCCGTGTGGATTGGCCACACCTTTTAGATGATTTTGCCCGTTTCCTCCACATGGATCATGGGTAGGCCAACTACCACTTGTGTGACTATCAAAATAGTAGTAGTGACTGCTTATGTCGAGCGACGGTCCAGGGTCGTACCATTTTAGAGCATTTGGCACACTACCGCATTCCTTGGAAACCTGTTTAACCAGTTTACAAGTGATTGACCCCGCCTTCTGTTGCACAATGCTGCCAGTGCCTTCCTTGCATGTAATCCAGTTGTTGACGTTGCTTTTGATCAGGAATTCCTTTCCATTGGTGCGCCACAAAGCAAAGTCCATGGCCTCGTAATGCGTCTCACTCAGTGGAACAGTCGTAGACACTCGACTGTTTGCTAGTGCGGCGGTCCAGGTCGGACGTGGAGTGACAGCATTTCCTCCACTGTTGAAATTTGAGTAATCTGTGAAGGTGTAACTCCAAACTAATGTCCAGCCCCCTCCGTCCGTCTGTTGGTCGCAGTAGGCCTGGAATGCGTTACCATGAGAACCACCATCTGGGTCTATCCAATAGACACCCGATTGGATCAAAGGCACTTTAAGCTTTAGTTCCTGACAGTTCAACGCCGCAAATTCTTTGGACAGTCCTGTTGGTACAACGTCGTTAATTAAGAAAAGCTATTAGCAACATCGCGAAGTGATAGATCCAAATGTACCCAGAGCGTTGTGGAGGGGGCGAGGGTGAGCAGAAAAAAAGACACACCTTTTCGGTTTAAAAATTGGAATAGGCTGTAGGAGAACCCTAGTTGTCCGAGTAGTAGGGCGTGGGGGAGGAGGAAAATTTCAATCACTGGCGTCTTTGATTTTCGTCAAGCCCGAAAAAGGAACCCTTTCCATAAATCCGCCACTGATAGTCGCATCAGTGTAGAGAGTATAGAGTTGGAAGAGCTCAAAAACAATGCGACAAACACTTTTAACGACTCGTGTCTTTTTTTCTGCAACATTTCTAGTCTTCCCAAAGATCTACTCGTGACTCTATAACTGTGAAAAACCGAAATACCTTTTGGATTAAATAATAAAATAATTATTCGCTTTGTTCCCATGGTGATTTGATTGACTCGCTTACCTAAAATGCTCGGCTCAGCCAGCTTGTATGTTCCTTCAGTCAGTCGTTTTATAATCTCGTTCACACATAGCAGTGAAGTCTTGTGAAGATACAGAGTTCCGTTTGTGGCCATTTCCAGCACCTTGAATCTTCTCTGATCCTGCCCACTAGAGGAAAAAAATCTTTAAGTATCAGTATGAAATGTGTCAGTTAACAATACAATCTCAATTGATCGGTTCTTGGGAGCTTTCTGTTAGATGGGAGTCGAGATGCAGCAAAAAAAGGAACACTATAGGCGTAGAGCGAGTCGCCCAGTTTCCTACTTTCCAACGCGATAGTTTCTTTCCAGTTTCCTGGCGATTGTGTTTGAAATTCACATGAAAAACCGGGAACTCTAAGGCGCGAATTCAAAATTATCGTATGCGCATGCTTGTACAGCTGTACTGAGCCGAATGGGTCCCCTGTGATTGAATTGCAATTTTAATGTTATTTCTTTCCTTACTATCTATTTACCATGAGCAAAGTGTTTTTTTACTGAGTGGGCTAATTATTTAGTTGCCCGTTTTCAAAGATGTGACCGTCGACATGTTAGCCAGACCCCTTATTTGACTGACCTGTTTTGTAGTTTTGTACATACTCTTCTATATAATCGCATGCTCCGTCGAAGGGCTAACTCGGCTGGAAACGTCAGCTTTTCCAAATTCGCTATGTTTTTTTTTATTAACCTTTATCAACTTGATAATCAACGTATTTCACGTGTCCGCCGACGTAATCTGACAAAAGTTTGTTTAGAAACTAATACTCCGAAAAATTGCACAATGTTTAAATAAACACTGCTGGATTACTTTTGAAGTTTGATGCCGAAAAAAAACCTCTCTAGGTCCACCGAAGCCAAAGGTTAATGTTGCGAAATGAAACAAATGGTTGCATGTAGGGTACACGCAAAGACTTATTTGTACATCGTCATGGAAAACCTATACTGTTCGACCTACTTGAGTCGCAATATAAAAACATCGAATAAAAATCTCCTTATACGGCAGAAAAGTTGTAATCGACGATAATATTTGGAAGTCGTCGATTCATTAGGGGTAAGGACTATTTGATCAAGTTTTAATTCAAACTCGAAGGAATCCAACAACAGTTACCAGTTACAAGCTTCAAATAAAGCACGCATGAGTTCAACTTACATATAATGTGTCATTTAGCGCTAACTCCACTCAAACGAAATCGCGATATTTTAAATCTCACATTTTTCAATAAGCAGTTACACGTAAAATCAATCCAACATTTAAAAGTCTACCAACACCAACAGTTCATTTTTACAATCTGATCTCCCGGTATTGATATTTTTGAATCGAATTATCTGTGTCTTTCGAAGGTGCAGTGAGGACGTGTCATGAATGTTATTAACGTTGCATTTTAAACAACAGTTTAAAATCATGTGTCTTACCTGGCTGATACAAAACAGTAGGAGAAAAAAACCAAAGCGAGAGAAGCGCGGAAAAACATTTCTTTTTGCAGATTCAGCAGAACCTTACGAACTTATACTTCAGGTGGACTGGCTAGAAGCGATACTGACAAGACCATGTAAATCGTTTCAGCTCAGTCGAAGGACTAAATTTGTTGGAGTTTGCACAGGTTATAACACGCATTTTTCTTGGGGGGGGGGGGGGGGGGGTTATTTTAAACTGTTTTATCCAATCAGGGGTGGCGGTGAATTAAATCCTGTGTGGCGAGTGAGGGGGAGCCAGGCCAAAAACTATGGCTTCAAAAGGGGGGGGGGGGGGGGCATGCGAAAAATGTTGTTGTGTAAGGGGGGTCACTCAAAATAATTACCTTTAAGGGGATGGCGTCATATAATAGTGTAAAACTTCTACCAGAATGCCTAAAACGTCTGAGGTTCTGAAAATTATTTTCATTTCCCGGACCGTACCGGAGATAAGCGTCGAGTCGATCCTAACAACTATTTCTTTGGATGCAAACACCCACACTAACAATCGCGTCCCATTAATAAACAGTTGATCAATACACTAGCAGTATTATTAATATCACCTTAAACTGCAATTTTGTCTGATATTCTAAGTTAAAATTGATGAGTTTTGACTGTCATCATTTTCGGGGGGGGGGTCATATAAAAAATTTAAAATTATGGGGGGAGGGGGTGGGGTGAAATGTTAATTGGATGCATCGACGTAAGAAAAATGATTCAGTGTGCGCTAAGGAGCGAAGTGGATGGAGGGGTTGTGTTGTGTGTGGGGGGGAGGGGGAGGGCGAGAGCAGGAGGGAGGGGGGGGGAGGGGGGAGTTTTCCTGAAATCTTGATGTCCGTTGTGTGCGCATGACTGAATAATAATGACAACTGCGTGCTTGAAAGGGAAATCAATTCAATATTTTACAGCCCCTGAAGAAGGTTAGTTCTGTCTAGCCAAAATATTGGGCAATAAAATTACCCCTATTAGTTGTCCGATCAGCCTTGCATTTGGTTTTCTGTTTTGTTCAATACTGCTGATCCTGATCTACGCAGAGATTCGGCTTCACTTCGCTGCTGTTTGTCCAAGTGGTCCTTGCGCTATTCAAGACTTTAGCAGATTCGACAAACTCTTTTTTCGGACTAGATAGATGATAAGTAACGACTATTTTCTCTTGATAGGGGCATTATATTGTTCTAAACAAAACAAAACTCCGTAAAATAAAAAAAAAAATTAACAGCAACAGAGAGTGCGGATTATAGCTATGGAGTCCTGGAGAATAGTTTTTCGTAACATATTTTTTAATTTTTCGTAACATATTTTCAAGAAATTAACCCCTCTTAATTAAGCCTTGCAATATGAAATTCCGCGTTAGTATATAGTATATATGATTGGTACATGTATGAAATGAACCTCATGAAAATAGAATGAGCAACAATTAAGGTTGTAGGGAGTGACGAAAAGAAAAAAAAACCGTTCAGAGGGTTTCCCACCCACTCCAACCCCACTAAAATCTACTCTTTCTAATGCGCTCACAAAAATCCCCTTCCCCTAATCATTTTATTACTGGTCCTTTCCTTAGAAAGTTCAGCAAGAACAAGATTGGTAGAAGGAGAAGAAAAGGCACTTAAAATAGAGAAATCAATCATATCACACACACTCAGTGGCTTCCCAAACATATAAAAACCCACTTTTATTTGTTTTTATTTGTTTTTAGCAGTTTCCTTACAACTTTGCAAATGCCACACAAAAAATATAGAAAATGTAAATGTTATCAGCTGAATCTTAGTTCAAGCCAACATGATAGTCACTTCTTGTTACAGTCTATAAAAGCAGAACGAAAATCAGTTTTTTCACAAGTGTATATATGCCTTGTTTAACTAAATGTTATGTAAATACCTTAACCCATTAAACCCCTGAATTAGCAGGCATTGCTGAGAAACTGTTCCTTCTTAATTTTTAACGAACAAAAATATTTCCGTGTGGATTAGCCACACCTTTCAACTGATTTTGCCCGTTTCCTCCGCATGGATCATGGGTAGGCCAACTTCGCACTTGTGTGACTATCAAAATAGTAGTAGTGACTGCTACCGTCCAACGACGGTCCGTTGCCGTACATTTTCAAAGACTTTGGCACAGCACCACATTTCTTAGAAACCTGTTTAACCAGTTTACAAGTGATTGACCCCGCCTTCTGTTGCACTATGCTGCCAGTGCCTTCCTTGCATGCGATCCAGTTGTTGATGTTGCTCTTGATCAGGGTTTCCTTGCCAATGGTGCGCCACAAAGCAAAGTTCATGGCTTCATAATGCGTCTCACTCAGTGGAACTGTTGTAGACACTCGAGTGTTAGCAGAGCTGATCTTCCAGGTTGTACGCGGGGTGACAGCGTTTGCACCACTCGCGAAGCTTGAGTAAAGTGTGAAGGTGTAACTATATACTAATGTCCAGCCCCCTCCGTCCGTCTGTTGGTCGCAGAAGGCCTGGAATGCGTTACCATGGGAACCACCATCTGGGTCTATCCAATAGACGCCCGACACGAGTGATGGCGCTTTCTGTTTCAGGTCCTTGCAGTTCAACGCTGGGGACGCCTTGCTCAGTCCTGTGTTTAGAAAAACAGCAGAGAAAAAGAGTTTAATTTAGACTACTTCCTTGGGTCTCCAGGTTCTTCTTTGTTGAAAGGGCATAAACTGGGTGATTTTTGTACATTTTTGCAACAAGTTTGTTTCTTGATGTCACTGATGTCAACATATAATTTTTCCTTAGGTTGCGTAAAGTGAGATTGCACTTAAACAATTGAAAGTAAGATGCTCTTTAATAGACTTTCAATACGTGTTGCATTGAATGAGGTAAAGTAATTACCTTTGGTGCTCTCTTGTGCCAGATGGTATTTTCCATTGGTCAGTCGCTTGATAATCTCGTTCTTGCAGAGCAGTGCAGTCTTGTAAAGGTAAAGATTGCCTTTCGAGTCCATGTCCAATACTTTGTATCTCTGCTTATCAAGTCCTCTGAAGGTTAAAATAAGAACGAGTTTAACTTTGATAATTAGGGTTTTACTAGTTTTCTTCTCCATGTAATAAATCGACAGGTTATCAGTTATGCAGCCTTTTATTGCTGAAAGCCTTTCTTGAAGATTGTGTTCTAGGGGAGATCAGATTGAAACTTCATTTCAGCAATTTTTTTTGACTAAATTAATTTTGTGTAAAATGGAAATAGCTGAGCAGTCGATGAGAGACAATACAGTTGTTCGCGTACTTTTCTAAAAATATTTCAATTTTTAAACTTTAAAATTTTTACATGTGCGCAAATCGAAATCGTGACCAACAATAAACCTCAAACCAATTAACTATTTAGACAAAATCTAGGAATGAACCAGCATTCAATCAACATTATCAGCTAAATCGAGGAAGAACAATTAATTTTCTCACCTGGTTGTCGAGAAACAGGAGACGAAAAACAAAGCCAACAGAATACGGGACAACATCGTTCGCTTTACGGGCAAAGAAGAAGGAAATTTCTTCGCTATCTGTGCTGTACTCTTGTTACAAGAATAATGATCTATAGAGAAACCTTGACTCAGTAAAATCGAATTAATGTATAATTTATAAGTTAACAAGATAGAACTTGCAGCATTTTATGTTTAACCTTTTCGATTTTTATCCAATGGTCGGCTTCGAAGGAATGATGTCTATGACAAAAGCAATAAGTAAAAAGTGACATTGACAGTAAGAAGTTCTTTTATTTTACTTTACCTAGAGCACATTTTAGCAAATAAAGCCGTTTTGCGTGTTTTTGAATAGCTTCAGTATTGTAGTCTTCAAAATTTATTATTTTATGTATTTTAAGGACCCACGAGGTCCGCCGAATAAATCGAAAATCAAGCAAAACAAATCGTGGTTCGGTCAAATAAGAAATTAATTGGTATTCTAGTTGTTGCAGTTTTTTCCAATAGACGGAAGTAAATTGTGAAAACTCTTGTAACGACCTTGTTCAAACATCAAACCTGTACATGTTCATAGTACTCGGGCAATGCCAATAAAGAAATGAAATCTATTATAAGTATATCGATTTTGCCGTAGGATGTTTTTTCTTTTCATAATATTTCTCGAAAGAATTAAGATTTTTACAAAGTTGTCTTTTATTGAACTACTGAGATGTGGAAAAACATAAAGTTTGATGTTTTTGGTTACCCGTGAAAAATATCAATAAGCATTTATTGGAGAAATCATAGAACCTCTTAACGTTTCTATGGCTGTGCAATGGCACAAAAAACGGGAAAGAAATTAAACCGGTTTAAACTTCAACTTTTAAGAAAAACTTTGATTATCAGCGATTTCAGCTACAAGGCGGAATGTGTCAGATTCAGAATGTTTTAGGATTTTTTTTGTTTATTTACAGTGCTGTGCCCTCGTTTAGCACAGCGAGCATTGCAAAATACTTCGGCACTTAAATAAAGTGATTTAATTTTATAAGTTTTTTTCCCTTTGTTTGTGCATGTGTTTCTACAGCTAATAAAAACTCGCGACTTCCTAAATCAGGTTGCGTTTTTTATTACTGTAGTGAGTATCAAAAATCAAAAATCACAACAGAAAATATATTTATAGAAACCTAGTCCGTGAACAAACGATTTAACTGTTTAGTTCAATGATCGATTGGAATGACGAAGCGAACCTAAACAAAACCAATGGCGAAAACAATTTTCTCGTATTTTGACTTACTTGACTCGCGATCGATTCCCTCTCCAATTCAATGGTGGGTAATTAGGCTGTAAGTTATTCTTCTTCACCGCCTTCTCAGACCTATCAACTGCTAATTTTACTCTATCCTACCGGCCTCTGTCTGCAGGTCGCTCTTGCGTGGTCTGTTCAAACTTCTTAATTTTGCAGTCAGTTCTAGCAGATCAACACTGAGAGAGTGAAATACACAGTTTCCCCTCCATTCACAACTCGAGTCCTGTCCACTTTTCTCATTTCTCCTTCACTTGTTTAAACACTAACCGCTCTCAAACGTTCGTCTCCTTCCTCCTCATAAATATCCATATTTGTCACTGTTCCCCGCCAGTAAATGTTGATTATTTTCCGTGGACACTTGTGGTTGAATGTACTGTCCAAGCAGAGCTATTTCTCAGGCTTTTCACATTAACTTTTTGGCGGCAGGTAGTAGCGGGAGCGAATCGAATGAGAGGCGGCTGTATTCGCAGGAAACATTAACTCGGCTTCTTCAGTCGTTGTTCCAGCATACTCTAATCAGGCGAGCTAGATGCTCTTTTCAATCCAGTATGGGCAATTAACCATGGGAAACAAAAGCGCTAGCGTAACATTTGAGGAACGAAGACATGCTTTCCTTATCTCTCGTCCTATATAGAGAAGACGCACACGATATGTAACAAACGTCGCGCAAATTTCACCATTTTGAAAATTTGGTTATTGTAAATATACCAAAAAATTATACACTGGTTGCATGTGATCTCCTTAATAAAATTTGCCTTCTAAAATATTCACAAAAGTCAGTGTAAACAGAAAAAAGACATCAAACATTGGATTTGAGCAATTTATTTGATATGATTAAAAGAATATTAAAATTATTTTTCACTTGAGATACAGGAGGGAGGGGGGCCACGGGCACAGGGAACGAACAGCACCCGGGGAGGGGAGGGCCCGAACAACCGGGCCCAGGTCTGTATGGAAAAATATTTTACCGAATAAATTTTCAGGGATGTGGCTGTTATAAAAGAAGAAATGCGAGTTGGGGTTTTCTGTTCAGTCGTTTGTAAAATTTTATGTTGCTTTATATTTTAGCTTATTTTTTGGCGGCTGTTTGGTAAAATTATTACAATAACAAAGGCAAAAAAGAGAAATATCTTGACAGAATGTCGTTCTTTCGTTTACTTTGGAACATTTTAGCAAATATATATTTTTGTATGTTTTGAATTCACTGTTGTCATTAAAATGTTAATTGACGCCACTACGTGAGTTTGAACGAAGCGAGTTTGAAGGAAGCCCTTAAAATAAACACATTTAGCTCGTTCATCGAACTGTATTTTTGTCATGTACAGTATAAATAGCAAAAACGGTTCTAAGCGAGAGTTGTTGAGGTACATGTAGAAGTTAATGGTTGTCGTTACAATATTTTAGAAACACTCGTAACGGCCTTGTTCAAACAACGAACTTGTACATGTTTCGTGTATTCAATGTAATCATGCAAATATACGAAAATCATTTCTATCAAAGTTTCGTCTTTGAAAGAAGCTTCGCTGGATTTAGTTATCCGGCTTTACAAAGGTTTTCGTCGTCAAATAATCTTCGCAAGGGAACTAAATACTTTTAAGTAGAAAACCGCAGAAAACCGACAAGAAATTAAACAACACCAATTTCAGCAGGGACACTCAGCGGGCATGCAAAGAAGTTAAGAAACAAATACGACGTCAATTTTGCGTTTAGATTTTGAATTCACATTTCTCGACCTTGTCAGGTTTATCTGAATTATGGCTAGAAAAATCAGTTTTATCTTGTTGGATTTTGGCATGGGGAGCACTAGAATTTTGGCTTCGTTTTAAGAGTTTTCGACTAAAAGAAACACTCAGATAGTCTCAGGTCTATTACAAATGAACTGAAACACGGGTGGACTCAGCAGTTTTAATTTGCGACAACTATCATGGTCTTTTGAAGAAATAAGAAAACTCCGAGAAATTATAATTTTGTGTACTGGGGAAAGAAAAACGCATTTCTGACGGGATTCAAGAACGAAAAAATATAGACAAATGAATCCCGACCAGTACATCCTTGCCTAGTATCTTAAATTTACAATTCGTAAGTTTTCCAGATTCAATTCAATGCCTTTACTAGCGAACGATACGGATACTGTATCGAGATGACGTAATTAGGGCAAAAGGAAACACCTGAAAGTACGAGGAAAGAAGTCTGCTTTATTAACGTCAAGGAAAGCAAGCAGCAATTCCTCGACGAGATTTCCTGTTTAGAAAATTTCGGTTGCGTTTCTGTTGCGTGTACTTAATTTGTTGAAGAAGGGATGAAGGCGGTAGAGACTTTTTATCAGAAACCACTAGTGAACGCAAAATGAGCTGGCACTGAAGTAATTGTTTATTTTTTCAATAAATTTTACTCTGAAATTGGTCACGAGCAAAAGATAGACTAACAAAAACGACGACCAAAAATAATTTTAGTGCTTCTATTTGGATCTCACTATTTGTTTAATAACTATGCTTTTACATCGAGTTTCCTTTTCTCGTCTCCCCAGCTGGCGTCACATTCAGAGCTGGCATTTTCAGTTTGGATATCACGAAGGGTACCAAGTCGAAAACGATGACCCTAATTTCCAGTTTAGAGTTAAGTTCAGCACAATTTTAGTCTCCTTCGCAGCCGTCGTTTGAGGTCGAGGGAGCGTTGCGAGGGAGCACCGTCATAATGACGTCACGGGATGGCCTTTGGCGGGAACACGTTTTCTTACTGACAGTTTCGTTCATTCCCAGGATCTTGTTCGCGCTTTGCACTCGCCAAAGAATGGAGGCGAATTTATGTTTTTTTGGGGCTGGAACTGGGTGTCACAAAGACGCGTTCCCAGGCTCTTCTCCTTCCCGTTTCTCTTCCGTCCTTGACGTATTGGTGTCTCAGCCATTCAGTGGAACTGAATTGTTTTAGTATAAGCCACAGGATTAAAACCACTAATCGACAAACTGTTTAGGTAAAAAGAATATTTTAATTCTGTGCAATATTTGACAAAATATCAACTATCAATTTATGCAAACTTAATAGATTCGATCGTTGATAAAGCCTAATTAAAAACAGTCTATTTTTTCATTACATTTATCTCCGTTTTCTAGAAGAGAATCAGCGTGAACAAAGGAGGTTGCTGAAACAACTAGTTTTAATTCGGGTAGTTATGTGCCCGTCTTTTCGGCATAAGTTGCTTTTCGCAAAATTACTGGACAAGCTGGCGTGACAACTTTCGAGGGCTCACAGTATTTCTGAATGGTCAGTTTTTTTAGGAAACGTTTCAAGTGCTAACACGTGACTTAATTACTGTCGACAAACTCTACACGAGTCTAACAGCTAATAACATCACGGCTGAACTGACCAATCAACACCAACGGACCAGACTTATAACATCATCGACTGACAACAACTTTTCACTTGACTCTGAAGATGACTTCCGCTCAGGTTGTCGAAACGTCAGTCACCAACAACAGTTCTTCTCAGAACTACTCTCACCCGGACGATCATACTTCACGACCTACTGATACTCCTGGGTTCAAACCATTTACTATATTACGTGACTTAATATAAACATCAAGTGGTTTCCCCAGCTGCACGGATTTAAAAATACTACTTGCCCAAACTATCTCAAACTATTTTGTACCGTAAGGACAACAGACCAATCTTGTGGTTACCTTTTGAGTAAAACACAAGCACTGATAAAGAGTCATTTCTTGAATTAGAAAAAGAAACTCTTGGATTTCTTCTGAAAGGATTCAAAGGCAGAACACCAGCCTTTTTCCGTCATTTTGACCATGACTTATATTTACAAACAAGCCACACCTAGTTGTAATGGAGTAGATAGAAACTAACGCATGTGGTCCTGAAAGAAAAGGAATAGTTTTTGTGTCTTTTAAGATTGCTAGAAATAGAAACACGGTTTCAATGTATAGATACTTAAAAGTGTCTATACATTGAAACCGTGTTTCTATTTCTAGCAATCTTTTTAAATCCTACAAGTTAAAAAGTAACAAAGATACACCCAAAGTAACTGGTGTGCACACTTCACAAAAAAATTGTGTCAGATTAACTCCGTTTAACTAAAAGTTAATGGTACAAAAATCAAATATTTTTTTCTCAAAAAAATCTAGAAAATTCCTTGAATGCAAAAACAAGATGCGTATGCCTGAGGTTTAACTCGCTCATTGACAAACAGTTCATTCAAGGAATAAATACATTATCATAAGTTCCATTTTTCTACAACACTATAACTATGTTACAACTATTATTCTTTGCTGAACTTTTCTATGTAAGGTGAATGTATACAACATAGATACAACCTTAACCTACTGTAGCTCACAGGAACCTTAACCAACTTAAAGCCAGTATTTAGCTAGAACCGATTTGAAAAGTGGGTGTCCTGGGAACGTGCCAACCAGAAATTTTTAAAACAAAGTTGTCATCCGCAGTGCTTCGCATGTATTTGCATCAATTTTCTATGGTGTGGGGTACCTGGACATGAAACCCTTTCATAATTTCCTGGCTTTGCCCTAAATCTTTTTGCTTCATTTTTTCGTGATCTGTAGCAGCCCAGAAAACACCCCTAACACTGGGTGAGCTGGAGTGTTGTTAAATAGTAACTCAAACACTTTGCAACTTACAGAATAAAATAATAACCTACATGAAAACTGTAAATATAGACAACTTGTTCACTAGTGTCCAGGATTGTTTTGATCAACTATTAACTCATTATGACCTTCTTCCATCAGATGGTAGATTAAAAACACTGTGAAGACTACAAAAACTACAACTGCAAGTAAAATTTGAATATGAGGACCAAAAATGCTTTTTTCTTCTTTAGCTGGTGGAGAAATCTTCTTGACAGCCACGATTTCAACAGAATCACTTTGCTTCACACTGTTCCCTGTACCCTCACTGTAGACTTGTCTTGTCTGCTGTCGTGTTGTGACCGTGCTTGTTACGACTCTTTTCCTGGGTGTGGATTTTGCGGGAGTAGAACTCAACCTTGGAAGAGGCAGCTCTTGTGGACGGGCATCCTGCTGGTCTGTAAGTAAAGAAAAACAGGAATCTGATAAGTGCATTCAGGTTGGTTTTCGTGGCAATGGAAGTGTCAGCACAGGCTGTGAGGAGCTTTGGGTATTTAAACAATACTGGTTTCTGTTGAGGAACTATCAGCTGATACATGTTGAAACCAAAAACAAAAAAAGATTCATGGACGAGTACTATCTATACGTGTAATTTTCTATTGTGTCACATGATCAATTTAAACCAATCAAAATCGGAAAAAATTTTAGAGGTGAGCTACAATGTAATATAGTTAGCCAGACATTAGCTGAATATTCTTCAAAGTCAGGGCACGAAATTGCTCCTAATAGAGGAGTTAGTGCTAGTATTTTATGTTCCAGTTTGGCTACCAAATCCTGAAACTTAGTTGCCAATATCAGGGATGTAGCTAAGAAAACACTAAGCCAGCTCATCAACAAGCTCAACTGGCTTTTCTGGCCTTGGCAGCTCTAAAAGTTTGCCTAAGTCTTTGTTTTCATGTGAAATTTCAGCCGGATTTAAGTTCTATTCCGGCCGGGTTAAATTAGCCGGCAGCCAGCCCTTAGCGTCATCCCTGCAAAATGGCAACTACAGTAAAAACCCGCGTATAAGAACCTAACATTTAAGAACCTGTAAGGCTAAAATTTCATTTTTAAGCACCCTTCACATAAGAACCATTCTAGGCTAAAATTCTAAAACAGGTTCTTATTTTTATGTTATGTTGTTTTGTATACAAGATTTATTGGGAATTATAGTGAAGGTTTACAGTATAGGTTTGATTTTAACAGAATTAGATTAAAATAGTATAGAAGCCTCCAAGAATACTGTTATTAGACATTTTAAAAAGACCAGATCATTTAAAAATTCTACTTTATTTCTTAAACAAAAGTTAAGAACCTAATTAAGAACATAGTTAGCCTAATTTTACACTAAATACCATTTATATAAGAACCTGTTTAGGCTAACTTGAAAAAACCTAGGTTCTTATACGCGGGTTTTTACTGTACAGCATGGCTTCTTGTATAATTTATGCTATGGTACAATTTCTTATTATGGACATGATTAGCCTTAAGTAATGGCTGAAAACTCAAGTGCACTGAAGATTAAAATATACTGGTAGAATAGGGTAGTAAAATGATTGCATAAAAAATGTTTTGTTTGTTTTTAAATAAGACTGGCACCCAATTTTTGGAATTGGCTACCACTTTAAAACATTTAATTTAGGAGCCAAGGGGAAAAAAAAAAGTTTATTTCATGCCCTGATTTAAGTACAACTTAGTACCTCGCTGTTCCATGTCAAAAGAGTCTAGACGTTCAACAGACTCCGCATCTATCTCTTCAGCTATAGCATCGTCATTACTATCTGAAAACTCTGCATATTCCTTCCTCTTTGGTTCTGATGGCGATACCTTCTTTGGCTTGGGTGAGATTTTTTTTGCTTGGGCTGGGATAGGAGGTTGTTTTAACTCCTCAGCCAGTAACTTAGCTATGAGAAACAAAAGTGAACATTTGTAATTTAAAACATAAGAGTTGGCCATCTCAGTTTCTATGCTGATTAACTAAAAATTAACAGTGGTTACCCCCTAGCAGTGAATTTGTCGGCCATACTCATTTATACACCTGAAGAAGAAATACTAAATTCATTGTGTGGTTCCACAAAATGGGGTGAAGTAAATGTATAGAGCTTATTATAATTAAAATTTGAACAGAGGGGTGGGGGGTCTTAGGAAAACATCCCTTCTGTAGGGGAAGTGTGGATAATGTATGGAACTGCACATTGCTATAAGCCAAGCATATAAAACACAGGTTTGCTTACCAAGTTTCTTCTGATACAGTGGCCGTGTGGAATCTGTGATTGGTCCTACAGGAGCTCCAAAAGATTTCATCTGCCTGGCAAGGTCGCCATCAGACAAGGCTGACACATCAAATGGCAGGCCACCTTTTACCCTTTTATTTATAACTATCTTTTGTGGCGGCTTGGCTGGAAGTTTCTGTGATAAGAATATTGCATAATAAAATAATTAGAAAAAAGATGGTTTAAATAAACAATCTTACAGCACATTTTTTTTAACCAGATAAAGAATAATAATTTGGACTGCCTGCATTAAAAAGTGCCCATGAAGTCCTGGTACGAGTAAACATTACCTAACAAATATGGTGGCAGACATTATCACAGCAATTTTGCTTCTTAAGAGATGGAGGACAAAATTATAGAGGCTGTTAGTAATGGATTTGCCGAATGTTCTGGCAGTGCTATTCACAAAGGAGAGGAGACACATCCTTCGAATCACAAGATACGCCATCCACCATCTTGGATTTTCATTTGCAACATTCTGTTCACTCTGCCCCTGGGAGAAGAATGGACGAAATGGAGTTCTATCCATTCTGTATTGGGAATGCAGAATAGAAAATGCATGCATTTCACATTTTGATCATTGTCATTCCTGAATTGTGAATAAAAAACCCACCTTTAAATTAGTGACTATACATGTACACAGGGAAGTTACATGTTTTAACTGTAAGTTTCATTTTCTCTGGATGTTTTTAATATATCTCTTTTTAAAACTGCCACGTTCTGCAAGCTTTCTGTTACATTACCTCTTGGCCCCCTCAAAATGCAAAATCCTTAATAATACTTGTGATGCTTAATTTTAAGCAAAGAACCCTTCACCCCTAGTCACGAAAGGAACCCAGAAGAAACTTTCTGCACGAAGGTAAATAAAAGTCAGGGCATACATATGTACTCGTGGATGTTAACAAGTAGGTTTTAACTCTAATCATCTGCTATTTGCTATTATGATTTGCGCTAAGGGCAAAATTGCCAGAAATAAAATTCAGCAATACAATGTAGCTGTCCTAAGATTATATCTATTTACAACTTTAAGGATTCCAATATTATCCACACTGCACTGTAAATTTTTATTCCTGCTCCATACCATGTACATGTAACTTTTCAGTAGAATGCACAAAAAATCAACATCAATTCTGTTGATAATGTTCACATTAACTGACTTAAATCAACGAAGCAAGCTTTACTAAACATATCCAGATGTACATGTACAAGTTATAAGGAATCTAAATTTTGGTGTAAAATTAAAATTTGACCCAGGATTTCTACAGGAAATTAATTATTTCAGACCTGCTAAATCCCAAAAAGCTGACAAGGTCTGTTAGCATTCCATTTTACATGTAGTTACAGTGTACGAATTACTGCCACATCACATCAAGCATAAAAATGGAAGTTTACTGGAAGGTTAGTAACATAACAAATACGCTTAGATCCCACTAATTATAGCTTCAATTGGTTATTTTGAAATCCCCGTTATTTTGTACAGTAAAACCCATTTCCCTTGGATTTGCCCTTCAGTCTTTTTCTGTCGGCAATTTCGAACTCCCCCTACAGTCTGAAATGATGGGATTTAACTATACTTTGTAAAATGGAGACCCAGAATCAGCAGCCAGCTGGTACTGGGGCATACAACTATATGTACATGTTGCAGTTGTATAATTATTTCCAATACTGCGGCAACTGTTTACTAGCTAATAGCCACCAATTCTGTATATATGCTACTTAAATTGGACCACAAGTCTTCAAATAAACAGTAACATCTCGCGTCAGTTTCTGTTTGATTGACCTAGTTTTCCATTTTTGATTGAAATAAAAAGGGCTTTTGTTAGCTAGCTGTTAGTAGCAATAATAACATTACAGTGAAAGCTATTGTTCCTAAATCGGTTTATAATTAATTATGCTCATCAAAATAAAATGCGTATTGCAATGGGACAGAGATCCATTTAGAAACAAAAGAGTTACAAGTTAAATTGGAAATGTACAATTTGTGCGACCTATAATTACATAATTCTTGGCATTTATTAAAATACTTCACATATAATTTCCTTACTCACCTGCTCGGGCATTTTGAAGTACAGAAATAAGCTTAGACAATAAACAATGCCAGGCGATCGATGCCAACTTTTAAACGTTACAGATATACCATTGTTTGTTCATGAATACATTATGTACGTACCCGGTCATGATAGCGAAGAGAAAATAGCAAATAGATCGAGTTGAACATCGAAAATTATCTAGCAAGCAAAAAATCTCTGAAACGTAGCTTCATTTAAGTTTTACAAGCTTAAGTCGAAAACAAAGCCACATTCTGAATCAAACCTGCTGTTTTGCTTGAAACAACAAATCACGGCGAGTTTGTAAAAGTGGACCAGTCAACCACCTTAACCGCAGACGCCAAATACCAGATCTATCCAACAACCATGCACCAAACGATGTTAAAATATTAAAATATTAAAACAGAACACATTAATGGAGAACTCGATTACCTCACTGGCTCGCATCGGAGAATTTTCCAACGATCTTTCGTCGTCTGATGAAAATTCCTCCTCTTCGTTTTGGGAAGTCAAATGCTCAAGATACAAGTCCACATAGAAAGCTTTCTTTTGCTCGGCTCTCGGCAGAGGAACATTGTTGGCCTTTAAAGCACTTTTTAATTTTTCCTTTGTTAGCAGATGCGGAGTTCTGGAAAACGTTGACATCTTGCAAAATGCCTAAAATTTCACGAAAACATGAGCTAAAATTTCTGCAAAACTCAAAATTACGGGAAACGAAAGTTTGCGAAAGCGCGCCATTGGGAATCCCCTTTGCGCATACGCAGTATTGCGAACCGCTGATATCGCGTGCTCGTGCAAGGCCAAAATGGCGGATTGATCGGCGCGATTTTGGTGAAGTTTAATCGTTGAAAATGGCCCTTCCTCCTGCAAAGGACGGTGAAAAGACGTTGGCACTTTGTCGTTTATCAAGTAAGCACCTTAACAGAAATTTTTAAATGTACACATCGTTCGCGTGATCAGAGGGTTGCAGTAGATTCTGAAATTGATCAGTAGCCAAACTTGTGCATGCTGTAGCCTGCAACTTCAATTTCCGTTTTCAATGAACAAGATATTCGTTCTGAAACTGCACAAGAGACATAGTCCGTAGAAAATTGGTAAAAAGATTTCAAAACTAATCATACGGAATCTGGACAGTACGACAACAGTCAATGTAGAACTAGTGTCCCTTCAGAAAGTTATGAAAATTGACGAGCATAATTTTTTTCAGGAAACCGCGGTAGCATGCGGTGATGGCATGCACAAACGAAATTGTCTGCATGCTTCTGTAGTTGTTATGTGACTACTTAGCTTAGGAATCATTTTTAAATACAGTATTAATATAATTGCTTATAAATACTAATTGTAATAGTGGAACTTCCTATGTTACTTCTTGTGTAAGAAGTCTTCTCATGGGCTCCTGGTCTCCTAGTAGTACCAAGCTACTGAGTTGTAAGCCACACTTTTAGAGCAGTAGTATTCATGTAAAGCAAAGTCTGCAGTGAGTGCAAAATTTTTTTGTGCTGTTGAAGTTTATATCCTGGTTTCAATCCTGGTTTCCAGAGCATCTAGAAGTACAATGTAGTCCGCTCAGTACTTTTTCCAAATCACGTTGCCATTATGGTAATAGTTTGCTGGCACCTACAGTGTACAGTTGAAGCTCTTTTAAATAACAAGCTTGAGAATTGTTGTACAAAAATAATCTTCTGTAAGTGACCACACGCTAAGACAGTATAAGCTGGCTAGCTTTTTGCATAAAGCTTTCTATATATCATCTTGAATATTTAATTTGAGATCTTTATTTTAATAAATGTGATCAGTACTGTATACTTTATTTCACTGTTGACTGACACAATTCAGAATTTTTGAATCGTCACTAACAAGAGCACGAAAACAAAGGAAAAGACCAGTTGGTAATTCCCAAATATGTTTTTTTTATTTGCTTATTTTTTTATTTATTATTATCTTTTTGCTGCCATAGCACCATCTTCTCTTCGATTTGAGCCAGTTGGTCGATGGTATGAAGCAAACATTCGCCGACGTCAGCATGGCTTCTCCTCTCATCACTCCAGCTCTAGTGCTAGTTCCAGTGCTAGCTCAGAAGGAGGTTATTCATCAGATGAAGAAGATCACAGATTTCTTCTGACTCTGGATCCTACTGATTGGAAGGTAACCATTTACAAGTAATGTCTCAGATTTACTATTACTAGTAATGATCACTGCTTGGTTACAGTCACGGTAAGAAAATATTCCTTATTCCATACCCATGTCACAAAAGGTTATTGAAATTCCACTGGGGAGGGGAGGGATCTCAAAGGCGAAAACTCTTATAAAAGAAAAGTATGAAATTAACAAATTAACTTGCTTCCAAATCAGTCACGTTACATGTAATTGTACGTAAAGTGAAGTCTACAGTGTAGGTTCGAGCCTAGTGGACCTCAGTGGACATCAGACCAGCACTCATTTCCAGTTACACAACACAACACAACACAACACAACACAACACAACACAACACAACACAACACAACACAATACAATACAATAGAATCTTTATTTAACATGGTCTGCACACTTAGCTAAAAAGCTAGTTTTCAGATGTGCCACGAAATAAAATAATGAGTGATATTTCTACTCCTTCCCTTACCTGGATGTGATGTTACCTGTAGTCCATTGCAGGGTTACTCTCTAGATACAATCTAATTTGTGGTACACATTTAATACACTCTTGCCTTGGGTAAAAGAGATGTCCATAGTGAGAGTGAAGTGTCTTGTCCAAAACACAACACAATGACCCCAGCCAGGGCTCAAACCTAGACTGCTCAAACTGAAATCCAGCTCACCAACCTTACTGTTAGATCACCATTGATAATCCCTCCAACCATAAAATAAAAAAAAATTACTATTTCGTTAATATTTTGTAGCAACAAGATCATTACAAGGTTCTTGGACTTGGAAAACTTAGACACAAGGCCACCGCAGGGGACATCAAGAAAGCATGTAAGTTCTATGACTGAAAAATTCATACACTGCATTCTTCTCAACCCTTAACTGGTGATTCAGAAGCCTTTCTTTGATTGAGCACTCAATCTGGAATCAAATGCACTTACTATTCATGCCTCGCTCTCTTGGCTTTTAAATTGCTCTCCAAATTTTGTGATAATAAATGTCCTCAAAACTTTGTTGCTTGGACATATAAAATATTATTAATTTTTCAGCCATGGGTTTTTAGCTACTGTACCTGTAATCAGCCTTGCAGGGCTAAAAAAAATTGAATTCTAGCCTGCCTTTCAGACAAGCAGCTCCAAATCTTTCATTTTTATTTCGTCAAGCAGATGACTTGTCTGGTCTCTTACCCCTCAGCCAAGTAATCTTAATAAGTTACTTGCCCGACAAGAAAATCTTCTTATTTTGGAAGAGTCCAGACAGGATTTTTTTGGCACTCTGAAGCCTTCATTTCTGATGGAATTTAAATTTATCATTAAGAGAAATGCCACTACCACTGATAGAAATCTTATTAAATGAATTTATGTCCTGAAAACTACTTTTTTGACTTGAAATTATTTTCTTACAAAATATTTGTCTTTTAATTAACTTTGTTCAATTCTGTTTTTCAGTTAGAAAGAAAGTGCTCAGACATCATCCAGACAAGAAGAAATCAAAAGCAGAATCTTCAGATAAAAAACTCAAAGATGAGGATCTTTTTGCATGCATCACTATAGCCAATGACATATTAAGCAACAAAGAGAAGCGACAAGCTTATGATAGTATAGATCCACTGTTTGATGACTTCATTCCATCTGTGAATGCCAACTCAAAAAGTAATTTTATTGAAGTATTTGGCCCAGTGTTTGAAAGAAATGCAAGGTGAGTTGTTGTTGTTGTTGTTTTCATGTCATTGTAGTTTACAATAACATGTATAACAATTTTATTTATTATGACTTAAGAGCTGAAAAATGTTTTTTTTTTTTTAATTTTGTTTTAAAATGACTTTGTATAATTATGTTTTTTGTTTCCTGCATTTGTAAAAACTAAAAAACTAAACAGATGCAGGAAAATATATTTTTTTTCATGGCAGTTGATATTTGGAAAGACTTCCCATCCTTTTTAAAAGGTGCATTTACATTCCCAAGCAAATGGGGGATTGATTGAAATGTCCGCCAGAACAAATGCTGACAAATTAATTAATTTCCCATTAATCTAAGATTGTAAATTAGTTTTTTCCTCATTGTTGTCTTTTCTATATTTTTTAATATTCACCTGCTAGCTAATATATACAAGGCTGTGCTCTAAGAAAAATTACAAGGAGCCCAAAGGTTCCAAACTATGAGATCCTGGGTGCCCAGCATAAAGCTTATATGAAAGAAATGAGATTAATATCTGGTCGCCCAAAGACAAAAGTTAGTCGCCTGAGGCACCCGGGCACCCTTAGAGCACATCTCTGTAATAAATAAATAATTCTTACTATTCTATTCTGTTTTCCTTTTGTTTCGCAGATGGTCCAAAGTTAAACCAGTCCCACCTTTAGGAAATGATAACTCTACATTTGAAGAAGTTGATAATTTTTATAGTTTTTGGTAAGCTTGCTGTCAATCCCTATCATATTTAGCATTTTTTGTGGCTGTTAAACTTAAAGTTCTTCAGTTTTACAGCATGCAAATAAAGACCTGTCTGATAGCCCAGGGCTAGTGGATTTTTATCCATCACTTGCCCCCTGGAATGGGCAAATAACATTTGTAGACTTTTCAGTTGGCAGATAAAAATAAAGGACACTGTCAGTGATTCTTTCAGCCAACCTGCCCAAAGGGCAAGCTGGAAAATCATTTTTCTTTGCAACCTGTTTAATGAACGGTGGGAGTAAATTGGACCTAAATGATACACAAAATCTAATCTTTGTGGTAATTTTATAATTACATTCAATTGCCTCTCCTTTGTTTTCTTACTTTACTTCCCTT
The DNA here is from genome assembly GCF_052425735.1 of Oculina patagonica. NCBI lineage: Eukaryota > Metazoa > Cnidaria > Anthozoa > Scleractinia > Oculinidae > Oculina > Oculina patagonica. Next base: position 18,980,837 of record NC_135767.1, read on the forward strand.
GTGTATGTAGGTATAATTTTGATTCATGGAGAGAATATTCCTATCTTGACGAAGAGGAAAAGGAGAAAGGGGAGAAGTGAGTACTTTATTAATTTAGTCCCAAAATAAAGATACTAATTTTCACAACTTATTTTCTTTCATTCCTCTAATGTTTGTGAAACAATTGCTTCTTTTCAATAGTTACATAGGATTATATAAATCTCTCTGCATGCACTGCACCACTAGGGTATCTAACCCTCCAAGTTTACTTTTTTCCTAAGTGGCCATTTGGCCACCAACTACTCAAGTTTTGGTCGCCAGTAAAAAGTTTTAGTCACCAAATTAAGCTGATGCTTTCAATCATTCTTCCAATTTTAGTCGCCAGGCTGGCGACCTTGGTTCAAGTTTAGTCGCCAGCTCCAAAATTTTAGTCGCCATGGCGACTACAGATGGTCTTAACTTGGAGGGTTGGTATCTATCTCTTTTCACGCATTGTGGACCAATGATGCTAGATAATTATCTAACTTTCTGCACACATTGCAGAGCTATAATAAGTCAATCTCATAGCACATATTGCAGAACTACAGGTATGAAGCTCTCTGCACCTAGTACCAGAGCTTTCAATAAAAGTTGCAGTACTAGGTGACTGCCCTTCTGCCACAACCATCTCTCTCCTCTGCAGAGGCTCCTTCAGTGGAAGGGGAAAGGCAAAATATACACGAAAATACCCCCCACACAATTTCATTCATGATTGCTACTCTCCCCAGACTTTACACAATTACTTTTCACCTCTCCCCATTTTCCAACCCGTACGGAAAAAGAGAGACCTCTGTGGAGGAGAGAGCAGCGACCATGACAGAACAATATAAGAAGCTGAAAATATAATCTTATCGTAATGTGAAGCTGCATAAATGTTGGCCTAAGATTTACAACAGAATACCAGCTGGGGTTCTGGCAGGTGCCATGTCTTATTTAAAGGCCTGAGTGTAAACCTATGCTGCTAGAAAATCACATCTCTGCACACATTGCGGGTGCATGGTACTAAATAATCAAAAGTGGTCACTGATAACCATTAATGATGACTTAATGATTTCCCTGTCCAGGCGCTAGTTAATGATGTAATAAATCAAACATGAGAGGGAGAGAGTTTCATCACATTTTCAAACACTGGGAAAAGAGTTGAAAATGTGATAGGCAGCAGAGTATTTTTGATGAACTTTGAGGTGTTTGAAAATGTGATGAATTACTCCGTCGAGTGTTTGATAATTATCTTCTCAATCGAAACTAAAACTACAAATAAAGTAGAGGAATAAAATCGAAATAATCTACATGTATGCTACACAATGTAGTTACAGTAAGTTCACATATTCAAACCACCATCATGGTTCTGATTTCCTTTGTGTTAACTTGATGTATTAGTAATGAGTTTCAGAAATTGTAATGCACAATGTCTTCATCGTGTTAGGTCAGCAAGACAGGGTGGTTTATTCTTCTGCAATGATTTGGCTCATTGTGGAGACCTGTCTGTTTGAATTTGTCTTAAAAAACTCATTAATAATTCATAAAGAAAATACAAAAGAAATTAATGTTTAATGAGTGCCTTTATATCTGATAAAGTCACGGCTAAACTTTACGTCCAATTTTCTAGGCCAAAATAACCGCAAATCTAAATATTAGTGCAAGAATGAGTTGATCTACATCAGAAGATTATTAAGCCGTTCAATGAATTCGCAGTTCGTGTTTTATCAAGTCTAAAACACTCGGCTGCGCCTCTTGTTTTTAACTTGATAAAACACTGCTGCTCATTTATTAAACATTACATAAACATGTTTGCTGCTTAATAACATATATTCTGTAATAAACCATGTTTATTCGCAGCCGTGATGAGAGAAGATGGATTGAAAAACAAAACAAAGTTATGCGACAAAAAAGGAAAAAGGAAGAAGTCGCTCGTATAAGGAATTTAGTTGGTATGTACCCATTTCTTCAGATCAGTGCATAACTATAAAATTATAGTATACTGAAGCTTTCACTAACATAATTATTGTGTTTCCTTTGCTGTAGATAACGCTTATGCATGCGATCCTAGAATAAAGAAATTTAAAGATGAAGAAAAAGAGAAGAAACTTGCAGAAAAGAGAGCGAAAGAAGAAGCTGCCCGGGCGGTGGCTGAAGAAAAAGAACGGGTTAGTTAACTGGACAAAGACAACCTCTTGCTTTGAAAAATGTTTACTTTGTTCTTTGTTTGTTTTTTTAGATCAAGACACAGTGAAAAGAGGACGGCAAAGGGCGGGAATACACCGAAATTACGTCTCACGAAAACTCTCATTTCACGTTTCACTCAAAATAAAATACGTGACCTGAGGCCTAGAATGACGATCAGTCACGATCGTGCACTGGTCATGCAATTTACCACACGTAGTCTTGTTTTCAAACGTTTACTGGATAATTTTTTAGAAGGAAGAAAGAATCATCATCACAGTCACATTTCACGAAAAAAAAAAAAAAAAAAAAAAAAACAGTCGCCTCGTTATTTAACATAAAAAAATCGATTCAGGGTTCACCGCTATGTAACCAAATCACGTTTCATGAGAAAAAAAATGCCATTTCACAAACCACAAAAAAACCTCAAACCACCCCCTGCAAAATCTCTAGAGCTGATTCATTACAAATATTCTTTTAAAAGCATTTACGTTTTCAGACGTGAGCGTTGCGAGTCAGTGAATGAAGAGTATATATAAGTGGCTTAAACGTTGTCAACATGTAAATTGTAATTGCTGTTAAATTATAATTTTGATTATAGCAAAGACTTGAAGTTCTAGAAAATGAAAGAAAACAGAAGGAAAAGGAGGAACAAGAAGCAAAGGAAAAGGTAAGAGTTATTATCAATAATATCATAACGTAACTTTTCAGTTAGTACTTGTATTGAATCAGTCCTTTTCATAAGTAAGGCTGTTTGTATTATCTTTCTTCTTTTCATTGTGGCGAGTGTCGAGCGCAGAGTAAGGCATGGGGCGAGAGATGGTTTGTGCCCAGTCCCTTCTCAATGGCTTCAATAGTCAAACTGTTTACCTGTTTATTTATTTACTTAATAAATATTATTTTTTTGTTTGTTAATTTTCAATTGTCTTTTCAGGCGCAGGCAGCCAAAGTAGAGAAAACCAAGATAAAAAATATAATGAAGAAAGAAAGAAAAACTATAAGAACTATTATAAAGGTATAAAATCCTTCTGAGGTTTTCAAAGGTGTTACGGTGTTAAAGTATTATTCTCTGTTATGTATCAGTCAATTCCAAGTGACATCATGACCCCCAGGCAAACACCCGGGTATTTGACTTTTTTTCAAAATGTCTCATCAAATTCCCCACTATGTGGGCCAGTTGCACTGTCAAATGCCCCACCGGTCGGGGCTGAAATTTCATTGTGAGTTGGGTTTTTTCGTTAACACTTGGTCTTAACGGACACTCATGCCCTATTATCAGCCAATTTTAATAGGAAAAGATACATTGAAACTACTTTACATTAACGTAACCAATTACTAACTTCACGCACTTGAGCTCTCTAGCATTATATAGTACATGACACGTTTTGTCGACGGTCAAATGCCCGACTATCCGGGCTTCTATTTGATCAAATTCCCCACTATCTGGGCCTCACATAGTTAATAGAGGGAAATGGTTAGGAAACCCGGCGCGGCAAACATCAAAGAAGCAAACAAAGAGGCCAAGATTTATGTTGAAAGGTCCACGACCCTGCACATCTTTTGTTTTGCGCTTATACACTATGCAGGAATTACGTACTCGCAATGTTTCCATTGGTTAGTTGCATGAACACACGTAACCACCTATTGTATTTTGTCAGGTTTTGTGCAGGGTCAACCCCCAAAATAGCGAACAAAAACATACAACAAAGAACTTTGCCGGGTTTCCTAACCATTTCCCTCTATTAACTATGGGCCTCAGTAGTGGACAAATGCCCGGGCCCGGGGAGGAGGGATGATCTCGCTTGGAATTGACTGACTGTCAATGACAATACTGTGTACTTTTATTGCCAGAATTATGAGTACTTTGTCGAGGATGAGGAGTCAAGAATACGTGAAATGGAAGTGATGGATCGACTGCTTGAAGTTATTTCACTTGAAAGGTAATTAATGCTAAAAAAAGACGCGATCTGTCCAATGTTTTTTCACATCAGCTCGTTTCAACTCTCGTCGACGGTTCTGATTCGTGATGTTTTATCTAATGATTTATTTTTTTAGTATACAGTCTTTCCGAGGAAGTCTCGAGAAAGCCGATTCAAAGGATGAAGTTAAAGTAATTTATGAAAAGGAGGTAAGTAAACTTTACTACTAACCATTTCTTGCACGGCGAGCAAACATTGTATAATATTAGGTAGTTAAGGGAAAAGTAAACAAAAGATTTAATGGATTTAATGAACAGTAAACTGACTTTGTATGTGCGTTATTGATATAGCACATTTTAAGAGTTTTGAACAGCCAAACTTATATTTGTATCGAAGGAAACCTAAAAAAGTTGTCCATTTTTATTAACAATATTGCTATTTTAAAGCACTGGAACTGTTAACAAGCGTTTTTGGCTGCGGATGGCTCGGATGACAATGCATTTCAACTTGAAAAATTGAAAGTGATAAATGATCATCGCAGTGAATTTCCAATTTATCATCACTTTCATATACATCCGCATTTCATATATGAATCATTTCATATACATTACATCTTGAAAAATTGAGGCTTAACTTTTTAATTTGTTTCCGCGCGTCTTAAAAAAACTGATATTTATAGCCGAAGTCTACCCACAAATTAAGGTTATGTCTTCCTTAAGATATTCAAAGATAATGTTTTTCATCGGTTGAGTTGCCTATGTACCACTAATTTAAGAACAGTTTAGACCAAAAATCTGCGAAATTCCTGTGATGTAGCTCCTTAAAGTTACCTTTTCCTTTCCAAAAGAATAAAGTTCTGAGTTTGTTTAAAGATGAATTCCAGTCCGTACTGCGCAATCTCGGCTGCAATGTTTATTTGAGCCTCACACGAAGTAATGTTTACAAGCAAAACTAAAAATTCCGTGACAAACTTACCTTTTTCTTCATTATTAACGCCAGATATCCTTGCAGAGCAAATAATAACGAGTAGAAGAACCTTGACGCTATTTCAAACCGACGTTTCAGCTCATCGGGAATTCTTGAACGAAAAGAACCGTAATGGCGGACTAAAAAACTTTATGTATGCTGTCACCGAAGTGTAACGTTTCAACGAATTCAAAACAAAAACGAAAACAAACCCCGAGTCTGCGCAGTACGGACTGGAAATCAGCTTTAATAATAATATAACAGAACGAGAACGCATTTGAGTCATCAAACTGTTATAAAATTTTATTATATCGTGGTAACTTAACTGAACCAGGCTATAATAATTCTTATTTTACCTTTCTTGCAGATGGAACAAATGAGAGAGAAAATGAGACAAGAAGCAATAGCAGAAACTAAACAGGCTGCGAAAAACAAAGGAGATGGTGAAGTAGCAAGTGATGACTGGACGGAAGATCAAACTCAGCTTCTTATTAAAGCTGTCAATCTGTACCCGGCTGGGACTGCTTCAAGGTACAACAAGTTTAAAAATGCTGCTTTGCATTGGGCATAAGCGCAAGCACAAACACGAGAACGAACACGAACATGGACATAAACACGAACATGAGCACGAACATAAACACGAACACGAACATAAACACGAACATGAGCACGAACATAAACACGAACACGAACATAAACACGAACATGAGCACGAAGACAAACATAAACACGAAAATGAGCACGAACATGAGCACAAACACGAACATGAACACGAACACGAACACGAACACGAACATAAACACGAACATGAGCACGAAGACAAACATAAACACGAACATGAGCACAAACACGAACATGAACACGAACATGAGCACGAACACGAGTATGAGCACGAACACAAGCACAAACACGAGCACGAACACAAGCACGAACACGAACACAAGCACGAGCAAAGCCGTCAATCTGTATGCGGCTGGGACTGCTTTAAGGTACACTTTTACTTACTGCCCATCATGCCTGTGTGGCACATAGGGCAGCGCTTTAAGGTACAACAAGTTTAAAAATTCTGCTTTGCATTAGGCATAAGCATGATCATGAAACTGAGCACGAACACGAACACAAAAACTCAGTCAAACACCTTCATACATATTTTGATAATTTCTCGAATAATTGCAGGGCTTTAGACTAACTTTTTAACTCATTGGTTTACTGGCTAGTGACATGTCAGATTTTACTAGCCAAAAGTAATTTTTCACTAGTCGGGTATAATGATTTCTATCAAGAACAGTTGACTTTTC